>NC_051041.1:12547271-12847271 GCF_904848185.1 Acanthopagrus latus | reverse complement strand
AGGTGGTGTGATGTAATTGTGTAACGATTTGTCGAAGTTCCAGCTTTTTATTGCATTAGCTATATTTTTATAGAACACACAATGCCAAAATGTGCATTTTCATATTAAGTTATCAGTGAATTTTATCACAAAGCGTCGCTCGTCTTTATAAATAAATAAAAATGTCTGTTTTCAAATTCCGCTTGTGTTCCAATGAGATGCTTTACTATAATAAGTACATGGTGTACCCTCAGCCACATTGCATGGAAATAGCAGCAGAGAGGTTGATTGTTATTTTAGAAATTGTTCCGAGTGTGAATCAGTGACAGTACTTACGTGACGACTGCGGTTGAAAGTGACTCATCTCTTCCACAGACAAGCAAAAGTGGTACAAATGAAGCTGGGGACATTTTGCACGACGCTATCTTTGTTCATCAGGAGATATGTGTGTGTGTGTGCGTGCGTGCGTGCGTGCGTGCGTGCGTGCGTGTGTGTGTGTGTGTGTTACAGTATGTGTTGTCTGTCACAGTGGAGGCTGCTGCCACTCGGTCTGCTGATGGCTCCTATGTCTCTCCAGCATGAGTCACTCAACACATTTATCATTCCTCGGCTGCCCGTGTCACGCTGAATGCTTTTCCGCCCCTGGTCTTGCACACATAAAGCATATTCCAGGTTTCTATCAGTGTGTGTTTTCACAAAGAATACACACACTTTTACACACATGCACAAATCCATGGAGCCATCATGCAAGCAAGAGTAAAAGCATGATGTTCTTCTTTTTTTTTTGTTTGATGTAACAAACATCGGGGCTGAAACCTCCCCTAGAGCACCGCTGATTATCTCAGTGACTGTGAGATAAAAGCTGTGTAGGTGGTGTGTCATCAGCCCTCTGCGCAACAACACCTAAATGCATATAAAGGTTAATGTGTACGCAAACACAGTCGCACAAACACACACACTCGCATACCAGTTTGACTTTGGTGCGCCGTGGGTCTGAATGGCCCGTGTTGCGATGAGTCACCGCCTATAAAGTGTGTGTGTGTGTGTGTTTGCTGCGAGTGAGTCAGAAGAGTTTTTCCAATCACAGACGAACCTAAAGGCTCCACTCCCTGATCGCAGACCAAGAAGAATGGATGGGGAGAAGAGGCATGAAGAAAGGGATCATGCGAGGGAAGTCGTAAAAAAAGAAAAGATCCTCACCTCTGCCAAGAGTCATAGGTACAAAAGCAGGCAAGGTTTAGCTGTGAGTCATTGACTGTAAAAAAAAAAAACAAAAACAAAGGATGCAAAACAAACAAGGATACCCATGCAAAGAACCAGATGTGAGAGGAAAGGAGGAGGCGGATGGGTGGTGGTGGTGGTGGAGGGAGGGGGGCCAGTTGAGAGAGGTCAGTCATAACCCCGGGTCCTTATCGTTGACTCTGACTCATTGCCCTTCAGCGTCACGCCACTCCTATCAAATCCATCATCCAGGGCACACGTCAGCCCCTGCACTGCCTGCAGCTGCTTTCATATGCAGTGTCTCTCCCTCGAGCCTTATGCCACTGATCTTACTTTGACAGAAGCCTCCTCGCGCGCCACAGGTTTTTCTCTCTCCCTTTTGAACATCAAACTGTTTAAACTGCTCGTTGCCTCAGATACGGTTCTGCAGATTTTTTTTTTTATTATTCCATAATCGCCAGTAATTCGCACTGGGAGACTCGACGACGAAAGTTGAAGGGAATGAATAATCCCTCTTCTCTTCTTTCCTTTTGAAATGCTGGGACACGCGCTCACTGAAGTTGTCCCGTAAGCCACCACCAGAGGGCGACGTTTAAAGGCACCTGAACTGTTTTGAACTGGGGAACGTGTGATATGGAGACATTGTGTTCTTTTCAACCTGTAGGTAGCTTGAGTGTGTGTATGTGTGTGTGCGTGTGTGTGTGCATGTGTTATCAGTTACCTCTCCAGAGAAGCAGACTGATTGCATGTTGAAAGCCACAGAACTGGAGCTTTGAACAGCGAGACCAAAACATCCGGACATGTGATGCATTTTGAGCATTTGAAACTTGACTTGATGAGTGAGTCACTCTGGCTTCCACCCTCACTAAAGTGCAGGGTTTTGTTTTGTTTTTTTTTTTCGTTATTAACACCGAGCGTAAACTGACCGAGTCTGGGTGCAAGCGGGTCAGACCTTTTGATCGACCGTATCAGCCTTTCTGTGTCCGGAACAGGTGGAAATTCGCTATTCCCCCTCAGGGTCTGGCGTATGTCTTAGTGTGACATTTTAAAAACACACATTTTTTCTATATTTTCTCCCTCTCTCCTGCAAGAGTGATTCATAGGTCAGATCTAATGTAGTCAGTGTCTGTGGTGCAGCACCCTATGATTGGCTCTCCTATAGATCTGACACACAAAGAGGTAAGGAATCCCTCCTCTCCCCCTCTGACTCATCTGCAGTATAATATAATGTAACTCCCAAATCTCATTGGTGCAGGCGTACCGGGCCAAATGACATATTGCGCGTGCAGATGTGTGTGAAAGTATACCGTACATGCACAATGTATGCATATATTAATATAGGTCTGCCAGAGTCCCACACTACAGTTGTTTGGAATATTAAATGCAGTGCCGTGCTGGCGGCTGTTATAAAATCAAGAGGCAGCATAGCCGGGGTGTGACTCACACACTGACTCACTGACAGTGCTGCCGTGGCGTGTGTATGTTTCTGTGCATGTGTGTGTGTGTGTGTGGGTCTCACCCTTTGTGGTTCCTCTGGCAGACCGGCGGTGTGTTGCTGGTGTTCCAAGAACTATGAACTCTGCTACAATCCCTGGATTTCACACCAGCGAGAGAGGTTAAACGCATGTGTGAATGTTATGTCCACCGTCCTGTTCTAGCATATGTGTCAAAGCCTGTGCAAGGGTCAGACAAAATATCCAATCACAGGAACTGTTAAACGAACGATCAGAGGGCAGGACGAGCATGTAGATGAAAACACATCGTTACTCAAGACAGCCGTGATCTGCCATCTATTCTCAGGACGGAGCTGGAGAACACTGTCTGACACTCCCGTACAGACAGTAGAGAAGAAGAAAAAAACACACGTTATCAAAGCACATATTTAATCCACTACGACACAAAGATTCAGTAATGTGTAGCACATGAATCACATGAATTATTCAACCATCATAGACACTACGTCGCAGAAATATACAGCGTAGATCTGTTTTTGGAGAGGAAAAAAGTGATAACCCTGTTTAGAACTTCCCCGAAAGGATTTAAATGACAAAAGTAGGTACGAGCTTGCAATGGCCAGTTTGTGTTTATACACATGAACATCAACTACATCAACAAAAAAATTGGTTTATAACACCGAGAAAAACATTTATTCCATTGCTAAGCTCTCTAAACACTTAGGTGATAAGATTAATGGGGTAAAGGTATGGAATTCCTCTCTCCTCAGCAGGAAGTAGTTGACGTCTACTCCCCTCTCTGGGTTTTGTTTTCATGTGCTTGTTTCAATGCCAAAATGTCATTTCTGCCACTAGGGGGCTCTCTATCAAAGCAAACACTAATGACGTTTGTCCAGTGCTGTGTGGGGAGGCCGAGTGGAGCTGAGGCCTGCTCCGCTGACGGGAGCAGAGCCCAGAGGGTTGCTTTTCAACTTTTGGGATAAAAAAAAGAGGGGGGGGGGGAACTATCTTCGCTCCTGTTATCAAAATGACTGCAGCAGCGATCCACGGAAGGGGAAACTTTATGACGTTACAGAGAGGAAAGGGTAAAAAGACGAGAGAGAGAGAGAGAACCGGAGCACTCAATGACGGGCCTGAATGCAGACACACAGCTCCCCTCACCCTTGACGGGTGTCTTTACTTGCTGGTTTACGGCTAATTTACAGTAATCTGGCTGTTAGAAACAAACAGTTGCGCAGTTTACACAAATAAACACATTACTTGCCTCGCTGGTCGTGAACACCACTAAACAACCACCACTGCTGAGGAAAATCTATCTGACGTGACTGAGGCGGAAGCGTTAACAGTGGAGGTAATGTGTTAGTTTCATTCGCAGACTTCCTTCCACACTACCCTGGGAGTTATAGTGTCAGGCGATCGGGTGAAATCGTTACCGCGAGCAAAGCTTTTGATTTCCCCGGTTTTAAACCTTACTGGAGTACACAACCCAACAAAATGTCGGTTCCTGTTTTAACATTTTAAATCATCGTCATAGATTTAAGCAACACGGCCTCTGTGTGTGCGGTTCCCTTCACGTGGCCGCTTCACCAGGCCAGGAGCCCTGGAGCTGCTCAGGAATGTCTTCCCGTCTCGTACGCGGCCACTGCTCGTCCCCCCCTGATTCGATGATTTACGCCGCCGACGTGAAAAGCCCCGTGTACCTGTTGTCAAGTGCAGTAAGTCATAACAGTTATTGTACAGTATCTGCGCCGCATTCCGAGGGTCGCAGGTACTACTGTAAATCAAGGGACGCCTGTGCCTTAAAACAAACGCACGGCGCTGTAAATCTCCGTGTGTCAAAGTTGCGCCGATGCGCTCTGCAGCAGTATATCATCTGATCGGGTGATGATAAAGCAGAAAGTGACTTCTTATTTACTTTCCAGTGCCTGATAGTGGCGTCACTTGGATATCCCCGCTCAGCATAAATCACTGCTTGCAAAGAATAAGAGGGAAGTGAAAAAAGCTATGTGTGTGTGTGTGTGTTCTCTACAGACTGATTTTGATGTATGGTTATTTATCAAGTCATTCATTCTCTCTGTTAAAGTCACATTCATAGTTAGTATTAGATGTGGAGACATATGTATATACATATGAGTGTTGTGTAAATGTTCTTACACGAGCTCACAGAATGCCTGAGAGCGCCTGCGCGTCCCTGTGTCGCGTTTCGGATTCACATGCGTGTGTTTTTCCTGCGAGTATCTGTTATGTGTTACACCTGATGTTCAGCCCCGGCCTCACGCGCCGCCTGCCAATCTAACCCCCCCCTCCACCTTCGCCCCGCGGCTGTTGTTAATGATTTCGAAATCATCCGCTTTCAAAGGAATGGGAAGGAGAGAGAGAGAAAGGGCGCACGCTTGGATGTGTTGCGCAAAAGAGAAAGAGAAAAAAAAAAGGAGCTTATCAGACAGAGGGCCGTGTTGTGATCAGTGAGGGAGGCCTTGGCTCGGGCACCGGTTGGGAGCCTGCTGTCGCTTTTAGCCTTGGTGTGTAGCTGTGTGTGTGTGTGTGTGTGTGTGTTTCTTTGTCTGCCTTGTTTTTCTGTCCAGTGCCTTTCATAAGCGAGTGACCTGGTATCAGAGAGGGTCATTATGAGCCTGTGTGTGTGTGTGTGTGTGTGTGTGTGTGTGTGTGTTGGCCAATCCTGTCAGGTGAGCAGGTGTGTTTACAGTTGAACCACTTCCTAGTACAACACTGCACTCCTTAGTCGTAACTCGCAGCCCATTAGCCTGGTTGTATCTCTGCTACAGTCCAGTACAATATCAAATATCGTTACGAATTTAATTCATTTTCAACTCCATTAAACTTTTCTGAACATCGGCCACAGATTCATTTCACTACTGACTTAAAAGGGGCGCTGTGTAGGTCTGGAGAAGAAATTCAAAGTCAGAATTTTGAGGATATCGATAATACAAACTCAGAACTCTTCATTTTTCCCATAACTGAATAAACAAGCTGTTGCTGCTCGCAGGAAAATATGGTCCCCAGAACACTGTTTGAAGCTGGAAAGGTGGCAGAGTCCGCCACATACAGACAAAGTAAAACAGTATGAAACTGGTCACTTTATTTAGTTTAGCCAGCCATGAAAACTCATCAGTCAGTCATCACGTTTCTCTTCTGATTAAAATTCCTACATAGTGCTCCTTTAAAAGTCACGTGATCTACCCCTGACAGAAAAACACAACCGCAACCAGAAGCACAAGAGCAAGATTAGGATTCACGTTACGCCGGAACCGTTGCCGAAGAGGGTAACGTAAGCCCTGCTACGCCACCTGCTCCGTCATTTGCATTTCAGCCCGGAATGTGTGTTTATTTAAAGTAGTTCGGATCGCAGCCACCTGGTGCTTGTTCCTCGCTCGGTAACAGATCCTCTTGTGACTCAGGGACAGAAGATGTGAGGCAGAAAGACAAACAGGACAGGCTGTGAGCACATGGTGACTCTTCTCTGTTGTTCATCTTGCTTTCATAGTTGAGCCAAGACTGACACAGGAGGAAGAAGTGTACAGCGGATACAGCAGCGCCGCGGTGACATACACTGTCAGATTCATAATAATGGGGATACTTCTCACAGGCCCGTGTTATGATAAAAAAGAAATGTGGTCTTTTTCTCTGCAAGCAGAAGGCAGAAGGCTGCGGCGGTCTTCATGTCCCAGGTAAGTCGTAATTCATGAGAGAAAGTGCGAAGTGGCTGAACGCGCACACACCAGGTCACGAGGAGTGGAAGGAAAAAATATTTGTCTGCCCTCTTGCACAACAAAGCCAGCATTCTCCTTCCACATTTTCAAAAATCAGAACAGAGCATTTTCCCTTGAACAACCCCTCCACCCCTCCACCCCGCCTCATCCTCCTCTCGTTCTCCCCGGGCTGCAGAAGAAAAAAAAAAAGAAAAGAAAAACTAAAATGAAACCTAAGACAGAATGTGACATGAGAAGCTGTCAGGCCCCGGCTCGGGTCAACCGCGGGGGGTCAAATCTATGTCGGGAACCGCATAGTCACTGAGTGATGTGTTAAGTGTCTCTCAGGGACACTTTAGCACATGACAGCATAGTAAAAAAGAGACGACGGGGATCGTGTGTGTGTGTGTGTGTGTACGCGCGCGCATGTGTGAATTTGTGATATCTGTACGGTCGAAAGAGGGCCCATCAGGCGAGCCGGTCCCTTGAGTGCATCTCATCCGCTTGTAGTCTTCGCCGACCTCCCGGCGGCGCCTCGCGCAACATGTCAAAACACGGGCAGGAAGTCGGCTACAGCGGTCTAACCTGTCTGCGGGAAGGGTGCAATGGGGGCATCGAGAGACAGAGAAGAAGATTCTCGCAAAGAAAGTCAAAAAAAATTGCCGCAAGAAGACAACGACGGGAAGAAGTAGAAAAAAAAAAATAATAAAGTGTGAACGTGTAAACAAACACTTTCACCTACACACACACACACACACACACACACACTGTAGCAGTGGCTCTGAGACAGCCTGGGAACAGCTAGTCCACTAATGAGGTCTATCCCATGAGGATTTAGTACTGCACAGAGGAATGCAGGCTCCCAGCTCTCATGACTGACCTGCCCTGACACACACACACACACACACACACACACACACGGAGCTACTTTACTGTCCGAGAGCTGCCCTCTTACACATGAACGAGAATTGATAGAGGGCATCCAAGAATAGGATACTTGTAATTTGGCAGGTAGGGGCATTAGAAAACAAACATAACGAGCACACTGGGGAATTTGACACTAACTCGAGACGAGAGCGAGTGGAGGCAGGAAGGAGAAGGGGGGAAGACGGGCTGAGAAAACAGAACGAGAAGGAGGAATAAATAAACAAGGGCACGGAGGGGTCAGAGAGACGAAGCAGCGCCGAGACGGGGAGAGAGTTATGAGGATTCTGAGTCGGAGAGTTTTATTTGCACTTAACATTTGTTCTCGCGGATTGGCTCGCGGTTCGGATGCGCGAGCCAACTTCGGAGAGTTTACTAGATCTGGTGTCTGAAGCAGACAGACCCCGTCGCTGGTGGCCTGCTGCTAGCTGATAGACGGACAGCACGGGCCAGCATGGGTGTCTCTCTCTGTCACGACTCTCTCAGAGAACACCGCAGTAAGTTCTATGCTGTCAGGGGAAAAGTACAAGCTCGAGATGAAGTGTGTTTTTCGAATCGTTTTTGTCAGGCAAGTGCACCAGCAGTAGCGTAGCCGGCCCCCCATTCTATTTGGAGTGTGAGTACATCATTCGAGAGTACACAAACTCTCCTGTGTTCAACTATGACTATAAACAACGATTCGTTGAGCTCGGTGTGTTTAAAAACATCATTCGTTGTTCGGGACCACAGTGGACATCTTTGGTCTGAAAAAGAAACTCCCATATGCTTCTTTTATCGTTGTCTTGTGAGATGTTTGGACTATTTCTGCCAGAACTTGCCTGAAACAAGTATCCAGTACTGATTAACTTACCTTTTCGGGGTACTTGTAATGAAGGAAAATCCTCATACCCAATAAGGAGTTATTTATTTATTTGTTTGTTTGTTTATTTACTTAAAGAGTGAAGCTTATTCACTTATTCGAGCCTCGGACAAATGGAAAAGAACATCTACTGCCTACATTAGACAATGTTTGAATAAAATATTTTAAGACTAAAATCTAAAAGAATCTCAGATCTAAAACTTCATTTCAATATCTATATTTTCATTTATTCATTTTAAAAAAGTACATGTTAGCTATACTTTCCCCATACATACAAAGCTAAACAATTGCATATGAATACCAAAATATAAATAAAAATACATATTTTATTAATTAACATTGTACAATGAACACAAGGCCGTTGAGTCATTTTATTTGTTCATCAAATATCAAAATGTACATTTGGGCTGGGCTCAAAAAATACATTTGGCTTAGTTAAGGTTACTCTTTCCATTTAATCCAGCCCTGCTGTCTTACATTATGATCTCAAATACTGATCTGAAGCCCAGTTCTGGGGCTGTCATGCTACTGGTTTTCTAACAAATAGTAAAGATTGCAACTTCTCATCAAACGCATATCAGTCTCAGGTTCTTGGTTTAAACCTAATTAACGCTCACCTCTGGTTGAAACCTTCCCCATTCTGAGTGGGGCCACAGATACAGATATTTTACATGCTTGAACAGATACAGATGGAGGTCACGGTGTACTCGCTCATCTTGAATGTGAACTACTGGTAGCTCTGAGTACATAACTACAGCAGTGCTTGAAGCTAAATGTTAACATGGGTATACTTACATGCTCCCACTGATATTCTGCAGGCACAATGTTGATGGTCACCCTATTAGATAAGTTTGTTAGCATAATTTAAGGTGAGGAAATAACAGTTTTGATGTCATGACATCTATGTATTGTGTTCCAAATCATGTTAGCATGCTAACCAGCTAGCCACACCTTGTTCCAGCAGTGTGTAAAAACGTACAATTCTTTGCTGCGCCAGGCTCCGAGTCTGGGCTGCTAGCTGCAAGGCTAACTGAGCTAACTAGGTAGCGGCTGCTACAGTTGGCAGCAGTTCAGGTTTTCATTTTTATACATTGTCTCCCATTTGTTTTGCATAATGAATTCAACAGGTGGTCAATTTTTTTCTTATTTGCACCTTTAAAGTAAGTCCATGGTGTTCAACATCTACGTGCCACGAGCATCTGCACAAGATTTCATGGCAATCTGTCAAATAGATCTGGAGTTATTTCACTTGATACGTGACTCACTCGACCTGCTGGTGCAGCTGGATGCAAATTGAGGGGATAATCAAAGTCACATTCACCCTCTGGGCTCTATGAATGACTGTACAGAATGTCCTGGCAATCTATTGTGTAATGATTGAGATATTTCTGTCCTAACTAAACATCGCCTGCCATAGACCTGCACCACTAGGATGGCTTAAAAGAAAAAATGGTTTACACTATACTTGAGCCTGTCCAGTCCAGTGGTTTGGTTATTGTTGATTATGGCAGGTTTCATTAATATCATATAGCATGGCCTATGTGCCGAGGACTACTCTCAAAACGACAGCATGCAACCACCGTGCAACCATCCCTAGAAATAAACACTGGGCCGCTGCTAATCGTCCCTGTGTCAGCCGTGCGTAACACCATGTCACAGCCGCCGCACATGCTGAATGCCTCGCAGGCCTTTGTTTAGGAAAATGTGGCAAGGGTTGCCATGGAGCTTGTGTTTGATCTATTGTAATTAAGCGAGTCCATTGATTGCACAATGCTTCCCCCTGGCCCGTCTCCATCAGCGGGCAGCCCCGACTGGACGTCTCATCAAACACGACGCAAACCGCCGTTTATGCGCTCGCCTCCGCACAATGATTTGTCCTTAAATGGCCCAACGGTGGTGAAAGGCGCACAGGATGTTGAGGGAAAGGCAGGGCAATAAGGATCGTGTGAGGATTTATCAGCGCTGAGGTTTACTGTGTGAAATGGGTTTTTATTCTAAGCTCAAGAGAACTCAAGTGTTCCCTGATTACTGTGTGTGTGTGTGTGTGTGTGTGTGTGTGTGTGTGTGTCCATATGTGCGCGCCAAGCACACATGCACAAGGCTTAAGTACTAAACAAAAAGACATTTACAGAAACATGTTTGTTGGCTT
The DNA here is from genome assembly GCF_904848185.1 of Acanthopagrus latus. Lineage (NCBI taxonomy): Eukaryota > Metazoa > Chordata > Actinopteri > Spariformes > Sparidae > Acanthopagrus > Acanthopagrus latus. The sequence continues at coordinate 12,836,975 of NC_051041.1, read as the reverse complement.
TCCTGCGTTCGATGAGTGGATCAATTCTTGTCTTTGTAAGCCGAGTACAGCTAGCAGTCATTTAGCTCAGCTTTGCATAAGCACAGCAGGGATAAACAGCTCTGTTTAGCCATAACAAATTCAGTCTACATGCACCTTTAAAGCTGGAAGTCCGGGACTGCACATGTCCCCCCTGTAAAACCACAACTTTGCCATTCCTTCTTTGTACAGATTTCACAAGAGAAGAAAGCGCTGCAGGAATGACGTTCCTAAAACCCGTTAGATTCTGAAGTTCAGAGTCAATGTTTTTTTTTTTTTTTTTGAATGGGTGTTCAGTTGAATGCCTGAAATAAGGTCTGTGGTTAGCACAAGCTTAAAAGATTTTCACATTGTGTTGTACAACACAAAATACATACGTCAGTATCCCACGTTTGACATTTGTTTGCCTGTTTTTAAGAGGGCACTTGCTCACTTGTGGAAAGAAATAGACGACAGAGGTTGCCGGGGACATTAAACGTCAGAACACAGTAACTCCAACTACATAACTAGTACACTGTATACTATGGTTTTACTTTAGCGCAGTAAGATGCTTAATGCAACCAGTGTTGTTCCTTCATAGCCTGACGAGAGCTTTATCTGGCGTCGCTTCCTCTGTTGTTTCTACTGTGAAGACTATCTTGCTGTAAAAATAAAACATGTGAGCATATTGTGATATGATATTGTGTCGTCAACAGAGCTTATTCCAACAATAACTCAAAATCCAATTGAAAACCCACACAGGCTTTTAGATTAGGGAACCAGGGTGATGCTAACTCCTGGGTTAGCCTACAAGGGCACGTCATCCCCGCGGCACTCTGCTAATGTGCTTTAGCAAGGCAGATCAGGCTATGTCACCTTTGGCCAGAGCCATGCTAGCTGATTCACCTCACTTCAACTTTATGCTAAGCTAACTACCTACCGGCTGTTCCAGTTGCGTAATGATTCAACACTTACAATAAAACTTTTTTTTTTTTTCGTCTTGTAGCCACAACGTATGATTCCTCTGAAATCCAGTCAGTCTGTCATCATACTGGGGGAAGTTCAAGTGTGTGACCACATCCCTCCGTAAATTTGTCCTTTGTGCGCTCCAGTCACTGTGTCCTGATGCATGTCATGCAGCCTGGTTTAAAGTCAATTAGCCCTGCTTCGCAACCCCAGGGGTGACAATCTGGGGCTCACATGTCCCGTCAGGGCTGACCTTCACATGAGGGACCGAGCCAACCCTCACATATGGCAAACGCCTGGGGTGGGAAACTGCCTACTCTGGCCAAGGGCAGCACCGAGTGTGAAGGGTGGAGGGACGGACGCGAGGGTGAGCGGGTAATCTCTGGACTGCTAAATCAACTCGCCTTTCTTTTATTCATTTATTTTTCAAGGTACAGAGAACGAAATTGAAGCTGGAAAAGGACATAGAAGCTAAATTCAAAGAGTATGGATTTTACTTTTTTTTATCTGATACATGTGAAGAGGGGGGATTTCCATTTAAGTGGATTTCTACTTCTAGGCTTGTTCTTCGAACGCCTAAATTTATATCATAACCGCTATTAAAGCCATTATATGGAATCTTGACTATGTAGACACAGTAGGCCCCATGACTCAGGTCTGGACTTTCCCAGAGCTGCTGTGAAAGCAACTTCACGTTTTTAGTTTTTTCCTCTTCATTTCTTTCTCGGTAATCCAAGGTGGATCAGGAGGCACATATCCCCTGGAGCTACAACTAAATTCAGCTCCATGAATCTGAACACCGGGCATTAAATATGGAGCAGAGGACCACCCATCATTAAGCTACTGGATACGAGGAGGTCCACCCAGGGGCAGCTAATCTGGACCAGATTTTCTATTTTTTTTTGTTGTTTTTTTTTTTTTTTTTTTAACAAATGCATATTTCAGGATGAATAACAAGAGCTAAAAGCAGTTTATCTGTCCGGCAGAATTCCTCTGATGTAAGACACAAACAGCATTAAAATACTTTAAGCCATAATATATTACAACAGGCTTTGCGGGCGGGGGGCAGAAGAATATTCTCGTGGTTAGACATAATCATGAGATAAAGCCAAATTTATTACATAAATAAGTCCCACTTTTATCCTATATTTATGATCATTTCTATTCTTTTAATCTGACAATGATGACTTTTCATCTCCTCATTTTTATTTTATCTTAATAGCTTTGACCCTTGGTTTTTAGTTTTCATCTGACTTTTTTTCTCTTTAACTGGCAGAAACGGGGTTTCAGTAAACAGTAAGCAGGGGCTTCCCGTGGTATTAATGCCTCCCCTTTTTCATTTCAGTAAAATCATGGTGCATGAGACGGTTCAAGACGTGGTGTTTAACAATCATGCAGTACAGTGAAGTGCCTCAGCTAGATTTACCCAACAGTGTTTACTGCAGTTTGTGTACGTGTGTGTGTATGTGTGTGTGTGTGTGTTGTGCAACAGTAGCCCATTTGCCTAAAGCAAATAGCAACATTCTAAGAAAGAGGAAAGCGAGGGGGGGAGGGGGGGTTGTGCTTTAGCGAAGGTTTTTTTGTGCGCTTGTTTTTTTCTTCTTTATATTTTCGACCAATGTCATCCGCGTTTAATCTGGAGGGCTTGCACAACGCTCTGTTACATTTTGATGTTGAGCAACACGCTGATAAAGGTCACAAACAGCTGTGGCACTCCTCTAAAAGAACACCTCAGCAAAACACATCGGGGCATGGATACAAATCCTGCCGAACCTTTTCAATAGAGTTTAATCATCGTTTGTAATGACAAGCTGCCAGAGGATTTGGGCCTATGTGAAAAGGTCATATGTTATGCAGAAAATGCCTTACTAAATAGGTGTTGGCTCAACTTGTAAGAGCCTGTAAGTCTGCTTGCATTCCTGCATAACCATAACCTCTGGAAGCTGCAGGTTTCCAGGTAAAAGCCCCAAGCTTTCATCTGCTCTCACGTCTGAGAGGTGGAAATATAAACTACGGAACAAAATGACGGCCGGTTCAAACTATCACTGTGTACAAAATGGTGACTTGTACAAAATAAAAGGTCACACGGACGCAGATACGATAAAATGGCCAAACTAAAAAGCTAGCAAGAAGCTAAATCAGAAAAACGAAACTGAGGCTCAGAAGCACAAAAGGGCAACATCTGCACGAGGAAAAAAAAAACTTGAAAGCAATATTCTTGCACGAACCCATGAGCTCTGTGTAAATTTTTATTTATTTTAACCTGCAGTAAAAACCTGACTCAACCACAGCAAACAGGAAAGCGAACACCTGTGTCGAAAGACAAATAGGATGGGTGATGAAACAGATGTGTCAGTAACAAGGTAACCCTGTCAGCAGAAGAGTCAACAGTGAACTATGCACAAGTGTGTGTGTATGTGTGTGTGAAGGGGTAATATCCTCTTAGCCTTCCTGGTAAATCTGTGTTTACTGACATGGTCAGAAGGCTTTTTACCAGAAAAACCAACAGGAGGAGGTGCATGTGTGAGCGTGTCGGGGGAACACCAACCAGATTCTCATTTCGGATGACTTTTCATTTTCCACTCCTGTTGTGGAAACTCAGCGCAGGGCAAGCTGACTTCAGATCTGTGTCAAGCAGTGACACCCCCCCCCCCCCCCAGAGCCACCGTAACTGTAACAACCTCGGCCACTGGGAATCCTGTGTTTACCGACCACACAAACACCAGCCAGTGCCTGGTACCAAGATCGCTTACAGTCACTAAGCATACATATGTCAGCCTGTTAGTCAGTGCACTTCCCCAATGCGATGACATACGGATGTCTGCCCCTCCTATAATCAGGATGTAAGCCGGTCATCTGTTCAGTGGTTCTCCTCTGCTCAGTCTAAAGCTGCCGGGGAGTCATACTGTTTAATCGTCACATGGCCGTGATTACTGTCCCGCGGTGACGAATAAAGATTCAAGAGACAATAAGCGCAGAAATGAGCGATGTTTTTTTTGGCGATGTAATTATGGAACCTGGCTTTGAAAAACTGGACTGACTTCTACCGCTGCCCTGCCTCCTTTTGCATGACATGAAACCTAACCTTTGCTGTGAGGGGAAACGCTTCTCTCTGTTGGGTGACGTCCAGCATCTACACAGTTCGGATGAAACTGTAAACTGAGGCCGGCGTGTAGGCCGCCGGCCATCTGGCAAAGCTGGGCTACATCCTGGTGGGCTGCTGCATCCGTTGGCTAGTTAATTGGCTAGTGCTCATTATCCCGTCGTGCCTGAGTGGTAACATGACGTTTAGTGTGTCTTTTAACAGGCAGGTATGTACACAGAGGGAAGGGGGGGGGGGGGACATTATTGTGGCGCTAATACAAAGATAGGCAATCCTGGGCCAGCACGTGGGCCGTGTTGAGCAGTTCTTCTTCAGTGTACCGGATCATCAGAATCAGTTCATTCACAAGATCTGTTTCGCCGAGTGTGTAGTCCTACTCGCCGGACTGACTCACGCTCGAAAGTTCAGTTCAGTTTATCAACAGGTGAACCGAGAACAAGTCGTTCGTGAAGGCAGCTGGATTCGAGAGGTGGGATCCTGCCAGGCCTCCAGCCACGGCGTGTCCTTCTGAGCCGACACGGGTGTTGAAGCAGCTGTTCATTTCAACGCGACAGCGACGGCTCGGTTTGATGCGAAGATCCTTCCGCTGAAGCGTCGATGAGCAAGGCATTTACCTCCGGGCTGCAGGTGAAGAAAGGCAAACGCGTCATTCCTCTTTGTCAGCAAGCGCAATGTCACAGCGGCTCTTCCCTCAGTTGGATTTGTGAAACAATCCATCGACGGCATCGGGTTAAAGGATCAACCGGTTACATGAGAATTTAGCAGGATAAAGACACCGTTTCCAGATTGAAAAGTGGCAAAGTCCGAACCTGTTGCGGCGGCATGTGTAATTTTGCTACACAATTATTAAATTAAATATGCGGCACTGCTTTCTGCTTTGCGACTTCATGACGAGAGAGGGAGCGAGGGGGGGCCGCGAGTGACTCAGGGCACGGGTTCACTGCGTGATCGAATCACCAGACAACAACCGTTCCCTCGCAGCGAGAAAGGAATCCGAGACAGTGAGTGTTGTCTGCTCGCGCTGACTGAGGGAGCTCCGCTGAACTGGCTGTGAAGTAAGTGGATGGTTTCAGGAAGTGATTCAGTTAAATTTTCACTCACCCATAAACGCAGAACATGGGAGGGGTCCCACAGCCTGAGGGAAGAAGCTGCGCCGCGGCACCAGAAACTTCACACTGAATTTATTCATGTCACGCGGCCACCAGATCAACACCTTCAGACACTTTTGCCTGCCAGCGTCGACAAGAAAAAGAAAGAAAAAAGCCGCTTTAAGGCTTTTTAACCGATCACTACTTTAGATGTTTGCATGTGTGTGTTTGTGTGTACACTGCGCCCCCTTTCTTCACCTTTAACAAACCCCCCGTCGCCTTCACGGTAATTTCATGCTAATTGATTTGCGAGCAGCTCCACTCAGGGTCACCCGCCGCATTTTCCTCAGTCATCCAGCATATGATGCAAAATGCGTCTCGTACGTAACCCGTTCCCAACGCCGAGACCCAAGGTCAGGTTTTAATTGGCTCGTGGTGCGGCTCCGATATTCTCGCATTCCCAGTAATGATGGGTTTCCAAGCTGAGCAAATTCCTCACCACCCGTTCGTCACTTGAGTCATCTCGCCCTGTGCAGTCCTTTGTCTGCCAGCCCCTGTACACGGCATGGCCCGCAGACAGTGGAGCTTTTGAAAATGCAGCGAATTTGAAATGTAAAAATGTTCCTTCTTTTTTTTTTTTTTTTTTTGTTGTTTGATTAATGCCCCAGACCACACACTGTGTGTGTGGTGGGGGGAGCGGCGGTGGAATTTCTTTCTCCTTAATAAGCATGTTTCAGGTCAAAACAGGCTGTTTTCCTTTCATTCATATTCATGTTGCAGTGTCTGTGAAAACAGGCACGTCTGAATCATCACGGCACATCACAAGGGGGAACTGTGTGCGGATAGCGACTTCAAAGTGAACGTCATTTACTCCCCAACATCTGAAATCGCTGAAGATTATATTCATTATCCGACTGAAAGGAGCGTTTGGTTTTTTGTTTTGTTTTTTGTGAAATTATTCCTTTTGGCTTCGTAGTCACAGTTCAAACAAGTCTGTAGCTCGAAACTTTTTTTTATGAGCAACACAAAAAGCAGATCTGCCACATATGAGCACTTTCCCTCTGAACAAACAAACGAACAAAAAAAAACTTCCAGTCATAAATACATCCCCATCGACAATAAAAAAGGTAGATAAGGCCGGTTTATTTTCCCTCTCTCTCGGACTCCTGGACAATAAAATGGACCGGTCCGCGGAAAGAAATATTACCACTGGAAAGTATGCTCATCATTGGAATTACACATTCCACCTTTCAGATATCTTATCTTGACGAATCGTTACAAACGTTTCTTTTTTCTCGCAGCCCAAGCCTATATTTGGTATGGTACGCTGTCCCGAATACAACAGGGGGAGACGGACAGAGACACTGATTTTGCAGAGCTTTAAACAATAGTTGGTTTTCTCTCAGACAGCTGGATCGCACTGGCATCAGAGACGTTTCCCTGGCGGCGACACTCGCCTGCCTCTCTTTTGCCTCGGCTCCTGCTTTGAGGTACATGCATCGTCGCTGCATTAATAAAAGTTCGCTCTCAAAACACGTTTTCTCACTGTATTATTTGTAGAAGGCTGGACTGGAGAAGCACGAGGAGCACTGAAACACGCAGTATATTTAGCTCGTCCCGCTTGTGTTGATAATCCATCACCGAAGAACTTCTGTTGTAGGCCTCTGGACGGTCTATGACACTGTGTTTACGGACGACGAGGAACGACGTGTTTACCGTTCTCTCACCAGCAGCTTGGAGATGAATGCCTCCGAGGAAGGATCGAGGGATCAAAAACCAACAATCCACCCCAGAGTGTTTCGTTTTGAGCGTTTTCTCCCTCCGCCAAAGAAACTGATGGATTTTGGGTTCAAAAGAGGCGCAAGGGATCTATTTCAGTTGCCTTCCCCTTCTATTTCCATGGCCTAACATTTCCACTTCTAAAAATACACATTTGCCGCAAACTCATTAAAAAGAGAAAAAAAAGAAAAAAGTACAGTGCAGGTGCAGATGCTATTTCCACATCCACACATTAGGAGGAGAATAGATTAAGATACTGACTTATTATCTGCTCAAGGTGAGCGTCGAGAAAAAAGTGGGTGCATGAATCATCAGAGTGTCCAAATGAAATCATAAAAATGTTTATTTTTACCAGAGCAATTTTGCCCAAGAAATATTATAAGACAGGCACTGAATTACTGGTTTCAGCCTCCCGACTGTTCCTGTTCCTGTCGAGGGAACAGATACAGTACACCAAGACTTCTGTGGTGTGAAAAAAAATCTCTTCTATGATGAAGTTCGTCCGGAGCAAAAAGGATTTTCGCTGTCGTGCCCTGACGTTCCATTAAATGACTGAAAGATGGTGGTTTTGGTTAAAATAAGTGCATTGCTGCTGTTACTTCCATTACCCCAATTACCAATACCTGCATTACCAAAGTAAGGTGAGCATCACATTAGGTTTTGTACGTGATGTAACTGAACTACGCAGGTAGATGAAGGAGCCACTGCTGAGTGCAGACTCATCACCACTTCACCTCAGGCTGCGTCATCCACGTCTTACTGAAATGCATTTACGTTGCACTGCCCTGTAGTCTACTGTTACACACTTAGCATTTTACCTAGGACGGGTTCGGCCATTACTTCACCCCTCGCCTGCATTGTCTTCTCAATAATGTAACACTACACTGCACCCCCCCCTCCCCTCCACCCGACTCTGATGGTGGATGCGTGCATTTGATCTACGGCTGCTTGGAACGTGTTCCGTCTACTCAAGGTTAGACTGTTTCATTACACCCCATCCATCATTCAGTGATGTAAACATCCCCCGAGCATAACGTTTTGCCAAATGCTCTTTACGGCGCGAGCGGACGGAAGGAAGAGCGAGGAAGAGTAGAACAAATGGACGAGGAGGAGAGAAGACAGATGACAACCAGAGCAGGAGACAGATGGAGCGAGGAAGGGCGAGACACTGAGTCAGAAGGAAATATCCTGAATGAGAAGAGTATGGAGATACTGCAGAGAGTCCTGCTCTCCCGCTGAGGGGGAGAATTTGTTTGGGCTGGACAGGATACCGGTGTGTGTGTGGGGAGGGGGGGGTGTAACGTCTGGACAGATTAATCCCAAATACAGTATACAGTATCTCTCTTCCTGTGCTGCGTGGAGTCCGGAGAGACAGGTATCTCCACAACTAGAACGTTACCGCGAGTTAATCAGCACTGGGGTCGAAATCAGGACTCCAGCTAGTCCCATTTATACATTTATCACATTTTGGCCACCCTTCCTATCATTAACGTGTTACTGTCTTTTGCAAACATCCGTCACAATTTACTTGTCGTCAAGAACAACCTCAGCCTCTCCGGCGAGACAAGGGGTTATTTTCAACTTTTCACAGAGACCTGATGCAGGGAGGAATAATTGGACGGCATCTTATTTCATGGAGCGAGCTCTTTTTTTTCTTCTGACTGACAGTAAAATTAGCCACAAATATGGAGAGACAGCGAGACAACAACAAGAACGCGCTGGCTTTCATCACAGAGCGCAGCCAAAAGCCACGCTTCCAAAGTAAGAACGGCGCTGTGACACGTCAAACTGTAATATCGCAACGTCAGATGGAATCTAATATTTATTGATCGGGCAAAGCTCATTAAAAATATGACGCCCATTTAAACAGGCCGTGAACATTAACGTTAAAAAATCCAGCGCTCATTCATTTCCCGCATGACAGATATCTCATACAGCTCCACTTGAATAATGGGCAATTAGTATTTTAATACTCACGGGGATTAGAAAAATTAGTAGGTGATCCACAAAACTAAGCTCGGCTCACAGGAGAGCTGATTCATCCTGCCCTCCCCTCCACGCTCCGACTGTTGGTGCTGTGTTTAAGTGAACAAACACCCGGAGGCCCATCGGCTCCATGGCCGCCAGTCCACGTACATCCCTGGTGGATGTTTTCTCATGTGGAAATACTAATTCAAAAAGCAAACCATGGATAAAGGTAATTAACATGTTAAATTGTACATTTTTGAACGTGGAAATTTTCATTTACGCAAAAAAAAAAAAAATAGTGCAAATCGCTTGTGAATACACTTTGTAGTTTTCGTACCGGATGGGTCCAAGAGAAAAGTTTGCATGACTCAGTTTAGCTGCAGGACGCACAAACAACGCCGTCTGAGTAATGGCCATCAGACCTGACCATTAACTGTGGTATTAACCAGTGTGATTTCTGAGTGTCGTGTTAGACATGACGCAAACCACAGTTAGCCAGATTAGCTCGTCCACAAGTTTTTGAGCCGAACTGGATGTCCGTGTTGCCATGTTGTTGCGTTCGATATCTTAAAAAAAAAAAAAAAAAAATGATTAAATGACACTGTAATGACACGTAAGGTGGAACAGTCCAGAATGATCTTTTTATAAAAACCTCCCAATCAGTCCTGTCGTCCTTTGTTTGAAAGTAGAATCTGTGTATTTAATGTTGGCGAGCCAAAATGGTGTTGCAAGGGCTCGTGACATAAATTCAGTCTGCGGCTGAGCTCACTCCCACAGGACTGGACGTGTCAAAAGGCTTGTAAAACCCTTTTAAACAAAAGGGGGGATGTTACGTGGTGCGCGTCAAGGTGAGACGAGCGTTCACGGTGGTCTTGCCTTACAATCAGGCTCATTCTTTTGTCGCGAGCGTTAAAAAGCAGGTGAGAAAGGATCGCCTTTCTATCTTTTACTGCCGTGATATCAGCACTTTGAGAAGAACCGGGAGAATGTCGTTTCTCCTTCCGTCCGCCGCTTCCCTCCTTCTCCACGATCCGGCTGTTTCCAGTTACCTTTCAACCGGTGCAAAATATTTACTCCTGAAAATGAAGAGGATAACTTTCCATCCCCAACACTGTTCCAGGAGACATCTGGCTTGTGTTAGAGGGGCTTCAGTGTGTATGTGTGTGTGTGTGTGTGTGTGTGTGGGTTTGATGGAGAATGATAATCATAAGAGAAGTGAATTGTTTCACTGTCTGCGCTCTCCCACAGGGGAAGTCAGCTGCAGTGAATTCCACATGCACATAAGCCGCAAAGTATCCCGAACAAATAGCGGAGAGACACACACGCTCTCACTCACACACACACGCACACACACAATGGACCTCCCCACTGTGTGTGCTATGTGTAGGAGGACGTTTTCGTGTCGCACTTCCTCCTCTCTTATGAATGTACATACACACTCGCATGCAGGGAGGATCCTACAAGCAGGGAAACTTGCCATTCATACGTATACCGCGGAGCCTCTGAGGTTAAACACGGTGTGTATTTAGTCTTCCTCTTGCTCTCGCACAGGGGAATTGGCTCTAATCCTTCCGTTGTCTCCTCGGCGTATACTGAACCCAACCTTTGGACCATGAACCAGCTTACAGTATAAACCACACGGTTGAGTAAGTCACACTGTTGACGGCTTTCAAATAAACAAAGAGTCCAGTACAGTGAGTGATCTGATCCCTCCCCTCCGGGGAGATCCACACCATGTGTTTGTGATTTCCTTTCAGTGACACGGACTCGATCTGTTCATCAGTGCCTCAACGCTGAAATAATAAACTTTCAGGCTTTTTATAGCTCCGATTGTAAACTGTTAATATTCTGACTTTCTGAGCTCGGGGTATGACGCTGCTCCGTCGAGACCTGAGAAGGTGGCAGGGCTTCCAGTTTGGCGCTAACTGTTTTGATCCTGTGAGGTGATCGATTGAATTTGTCAGCGCTCCCGGGCCCACAAATCTTTGAACAGGAATAGCATGAGGTTTTGGGGGGAGAAAATGTTTCTTCACCCCAGAGTTGGATGAGAGTTTTGACGGAACTGAAGAATCTGAAGCTGGGGCCAGGAGACGCTTCGCTTTGCTTATCACAAAGACTGGAAATGTGGGGAATTAGGCCCATTAGTCCTAAACCCCGATAGCCGTATGTCTGACAGCCAGTTACACCAAAACAAGAGCCCACGTTTCGTTTAATTTTTCGTTTGTTTTTTCCAGCAGCTGATAGTATGACTTTGAGCCTTTGATTACCCCGTGTTTTCCCATTTTTACGCTAGGCTAAGCTAACCCGATGTCTACTGTAGCAGTTACGAAAGTGGTAATAATCTTAGTCCTACCTAGACTTTAGAAAGCTAATAAGCGTATTTCCTAATATGTCAAACTATTTGCTCAGGAGAAACACAACAGTTGTCAAGCACGCAGAACGAGTAAATGTTCACAAGCTCACAAGAGGACCAACGTGAGCATGCATTTGTTGATTTCCTTCCAGCTCTTTTGTTCCGACAATCTCACCTTCTTCCTTTGTTTTTTTTCTTCATGGTAGCACCCGTCTGGAGACCGCCACAGCAACTGTTGCTGGCAGGTGATCAGCAGGCATCATGGACACATTTTTGAATCCAGTACAATTATGCAAATTTTATTTTTTATTTTTTATTTTTTTTAAAAAGCACTGAATTTTATTAAGGCTTGCTACACTAACTTCCTACATTCTTGTCTTTGAAAGCCTTAACTAGCCAGTAATACATTGCTGCCTCTTTCGCATGTAGAAGGCATCACAGATGGAAATCAATTCATTGGGTTTGGAGATGGAGCTGTTTATGTTTCCCAGCGTGTCTCTCAATATCGATTAGACTTCTCTCAGAGAAACTGTCAGATGGACTGGTAGCCTTCATAACCTCAGTAGCTACCAGCGAGGAGCAAAGCTCCTGTAAGAGAGCCGTTCCCTCCTCCTCCTCCTCCTCCTCCTCCTCCTCCTCCTCTCCGTGGCGAGAACACTTCAGCCATGTTTTCCAGGCAAGCCTCCATGCAGGTTTTAGCTGTTCTCTCAGATGCACGGCCAGGCGCAGTAAAGAATAATAACATGTCAAAGAAGCTCACAACAGCACTGACCACAGAAAATGGAACACGCCTGAGGGTGGAAAAACACTTCAAGATTTCTCGCAGTGCTCTTGAATTTATTAAGTGCCGACCCCCCCACCACCACCGGCCGACTGCTCGTGATCACGGGACAGCAAGAGAGGGGGGAAAATAAACACTGAGGTGCACAGGATGACTTCACTATGCTAGTTAGTTGTAGCAATAACAGGTTGTATTGTTTTGCCATTATCGCTTAATTTGTGTATAAAACATATTTCGTCGCGCTATCAGACCACCAAAATTAGAATATGAATCACAATTTCAGTTTTCACATTCTACCTTTATTTCTGATTGTCTTCTCACATGTCAACAAGTCTGGCAAAGAGTTGTGATAAGGAAAATTACAGATGAGGCGTCTGCAGCAGGAAATGGCTGCCTTGCTGGTAATCATTGCCAGATTTTGACGGTTGGCACCAGCAAAACTAATGACACAACTTAACAAACATTAATTTATGGTTCACTCTATGATTGACAATGGTGCTGCAATAAAAAAACATGCAGGGTTTAAAGAGACAGTTCACCTCAAAGTCAAAAATAAACATGAAGTATTCTTTAGATCTACTCCTATATTGCTTTGGTGTGAGCTGAGCTTGTTTCGGAGATGGAAGCCGAAGAGATGTCTGCCATCTTTGGTATATAATGGAAGTAGATGGCACTCGATGGTGCTCTAAAAGTCAAAACAAACATATTTGAAAAAAATCCTCAGCAATGTTTCTTTCCAGAAATCATGACCCAGTTACTAAAGATGATCCACACACCTTGTTGTGAGCAGTTTTAGGGAGGAAATATTGAACTCAAGTGCTGAAGGAAGCTTAGCTTAGCTAGCCCACGTAGCTTAGTTGGTTAGCCTCTCATCCATCCATACGCTGATCCTTTCCAGGCGTATGACAGTCTCAAGATCTTCTAAAGGGAGAGACCGCTTGATTTTGGCAACCGTGCGAAGTTGGAAAAGACTTCTAGATCAATTTGCTTGTCAAACTTATAAAGCCGGAATCAAATGTCACAACAAAAGTCTTTGACATTGGGTTTGATGAAGGTGGACATGTTTGCCAAGCTTGGTAGTAATCCCTTAATGAAGTCAGGGGGAAAAAGCAAGACAACTTCAAACTTGCTTCCATTCACCTGTAGGATTGTTTGTGTCATCCAACACTTGATGTCCTCAAGGGAGTTTATGAGATCGTAGTGTTGTTTTTAACTCAAACGGCACTCAGTGGAGCACATATATCTTCAGAGCCCAGCAGCATTATTATCAGAAATGTAAAAAAAAAAAAAATGTAAAAAAAAGAAAAGAAAGAAAAACACCTTTCATCGCAAACTGAGAAAAAAAATCCTGGATCCATTCCTTTTCACATCTGCACCTAAAATTGATGGGGTGTATTCTGGACCGAGACCCATTCTCCATACAAGACCAACCAAGAAAAGAAATGGACAAGAGTAAAGACATAACCTTCTTGGGAAGCACGTACAAAGAAAAAAGATTAATGATAGGGAAAGCAAGTAGTTGCTGAAGGGCCATTGATTATCTCGAGTAAACAGGTCTTGAGGTTTGGAAAGAGTCATTTCTGTTTTTCAAATGTAATTTTTTGGGCACTTTCAGCAGCAAAAGCCGAGAACCGTCGAATTCCGACATATTAGAGAGGAGGCGGACTTCCATACATCTGATATCTTGATCAATCTAGATGGATAGATAGCGCTACAGGTGAAAGGAAATGTATGTGCGTATGTATGTATTTGATTGGAGGGTGAATGTTCCCTTTAATCTTGCAGTATTAGTTATGTGCATGTCTGTTTGTGCAGCCATCAGAAGGAAAAAGTACAGCCTTTACAACCTGCAAACAAAATGTACAAATGTGCCTATTAGGGGGGATTTGCATTCATCTGAAGTTAGTGCAGAGGATATGATGTTCCTGAAAAGCACTTTTGCTTTCATTGAAAGCTGACTTTAAAAAAAATGGATTCTTGCCCCCTTGTCCTTCTGTGGATTTAGTTGTTTTTTTTTTTTTTTTTCTCTATAATACATGAAAACCACTTTCTCTAAGCCCTCACAAGTCTCTTGTTCAATTTACTGTTCCATCGCTCAACCTGGATTTAAAAAGGACCGGATCAACCTAACCCCTTCAGAATTCACCCGGAGGGAAAATGACATAACTCTTAAACACCGAGGGAGAATCAAAACTAAACATTGAGTCACAACCTGGTAACTTGCCTAACACCTAAGCCCTGTCTCAACAGTGGAGCCCAAACAAGCCCGGCTCCCTCTTCAGCCCACTGAGCCACGAATAGAACAATTTACTGTCCTTGTTTGTGTGATGGCCCGGTCACGACTACGCTCGCGGAGTGCCCCCTTACCGCATGTTTTTGTCGCGGTTTGAATGGCAGAAATGACCTCATGAAACAAAGAATAGGAGTACCAGAAATGTGGCCGCGCACTGTTCAAAGCACTCGTGCAGAAATGGGTCATTCATGCTTCTGTTTCAACATTCTCACTGGAACGCAGATTTGGAGCATGTTTTCATTCTCTCCACAGCTGAAGCAGTTTGGAGACATGCGTGGAAAGCAGACACATCCAGAGCGCGTAGTGTGTATCTGTAGAGTGAACGAAAACATATGAGAAACACACACACACACACACACAGGGGCACGCACAGGTACATACACCCCAAGGCTTTTAGAGCGCCCGGGCATGACGGATCACGCTGCCCCTCCATTATTACGTCGTGTTACGATTAATAATGCATGTTTCCTGACACCTTAATTACCTCCGCCCACACCCTATACACAGACACACACACACAAATACACACATACAAGCTCTCAGTCAGCACGCGCTCTAGCACACCAGCACACACACACACACACGCACTCTCTGCCCGTGGATGGAACACTTCAACAGCACCCGTAACACTGGCTGATGCACATGGAGTCACTGCAGCTGCCCGTCCCTGAACACACACTGCGGGACGAGCTGTTCGCTCGGCTGTCACGCACCCAGAGTGATCCTGTCACCCTGACTCAGCGCTCGCTGAAATGAACACAAAACCTGTTTCCTGCAGGTCTGACTGACTGGGTTAAATTTGGTGCAATGAATCACCATTCAACAAAAAACCTGCGTATGACTGTATTCTCAATGGGGACTTTTGACCAGGAGGCAGAGAACTACAGTCAGAAGTCCGCATGCAGATGAGGCGGATGACGACGGCAGCCGCAGTTTGGCGCCCTTCGGTTAAATGTTTGCTAGCGTTTTGTTTTCTGCAGGTCCGTGAACCACCAACGAGCAAATTGCTTCACTTAAAGATTCAAGACTGGCTGACATTATTTCTATTAGCTGCGATCCTCGTGCACCCTGTAAGGCTTATCTTGTGCTTAACTGATAGTGTTGTCAAGCAAAACCAGGAAGTGATGGGGACTGGTGCCATTTTTTTCCCACCAATCCATGCAGACTGTTTGAGATTAATTTATCAAAGTTTTAAGATATTTGTCACTGAGGCTTCCCACAATCGAAGGTCTGGAGATTTACTATTTATGTAAAAAGGTCTGGAAAGTTCTTGACATCTCTTTGTCACTATTCAACACATATCTGCACTATTTATGCCGATTTTCACGGGAGAAGTGACGTTAACTGGAAGCTGAAAAGCCAACAGAGCCCACCGGAGACACGGCGAGCAGTGCTGGCTCAGGCATGTGACAGCTGGCCAATGAGAGCAGACTGGGAAAACTGATGTGTTTTTTTGTTTGTTTGTTTGTTTTGAAGCATTAAAATTATGCACCTGAAAATGAGCACAATATGTCTCCTTTAAGCAGAAAAGAACGTTTAAGTCATTTAGAAAAATGTGGAAATGATCTTTTCTCCCAGCAAAGTCTAGATTTACATGATTTTCCTGCTTTTGTAGGGTATTGCAGTTCGTAATGCATATGCATTCAAGTCTGTTTTGAATTCTTTATGAGCTTATCAACAATGCGCAATACTGAGCTGCACGTTTGCCTTTGTTTGTCAACCCACAACTTAGCCATGATCACTTCTCCCAAATGGTTTTCTTTTTTTCTTTTGGTTCACGTGTATTCCTGACAGAACACTTATTTGTGCCGCCATTACATAAAGGGGGAAGTTACAGCTGTTCTGATTGGCCACATTCCAAGGTGAAGTGAAACAAGAGAAGGTGACATGTGATCGCTGTTTAAATATGGAGGATAGTGATGTACATTTCAGGAAAATTTCTCCTCAGATGCAGTTATTGAAATGCATACCGTTGACGGAATCTTACTTTGCATAGTTGAGACATAGCATTAAAATCCTCGCAAGTGAAAAGGTAACTAGCTTGGCGACCAGGCTGGGGTAACTTGGAATTTTCAGCCTGCAGGTCGCCAGCTTTTGAGGGTGACGTTGTTTTTCTTGTTTTTTGTAATGGTGAGGATTTTAGAAAATGGTCACTGCCTAAAATAGGCTGCTAATGGCAAGCTCATGCCAGCAGTCAACATCTGGTGAGTCAGATTACACTTGCTTGTACATCCAGGATTTGATGGAGGTAGCTGTGCTACGAAACGTAAGCGAGAGTGTCCAGTGGCTTTGGAAAGTGGGTGTGAATGTCAAATTGCCACTTTTAAGAAACGCTAGATGCAGATGCAGCAGGGGCTTTTACAGGCTGTTTAATCGTTCACTGGTAGCATACTGACGCCACTTGTTCTCCATGATGAACTGAAAGCGAAGAGAACATCTTTTGTGGTTGCCCAGGGTACATTTTGTGTTGGAGGCTTCTTATCTCTAAAGGATGAAAATACTCAAAGCTATTTACAGTAAAGTCTGAAGATTATTACATAACTTGGACACTTTTCCTGGGAAGACAAGTCGCTGCCGAGTCTTTAAACGTTCTCACTGCTCCGCAAACAAAAGATTTAAATCCACTGTATGAGGGTAGGGACAGAAGTCTCAGCAGTGGAGATCTCAAATCCCTCTGCGAATTCAGCCAAAACTTTAGACGCCACTACAGTAATATTGAAAATGTTCTAATTAGAGAACTTCTTCATGCAGATTCCGGGGGAGAACAGATAGTAGATGGTGCACCATTCAAACAGACCAGGGGAAAAGATGTCTTGCAAAAACAGCGTCAAATATTTGAAGAAGTTCTGGATCAACAGTTTCGAGC
Source organism: Acanthopagrus latus (assembly GCF_904848185.1). Taxonomy (NCBI): domain Eukaryota; kingdom Metazoa; phylum Chordata; class Actinopteri; order Spariformes; family Sparidae; genus Acanthopagrus; species Acanthopagrus latus. The sequence continues at coordinate 12,819,781 of NC_051041.1, read as the reverse complement.
TTTTGAACAGTTCAAGACGATTCTGGGAAATAGTGTGCCACTTTCTGGTCTGCTATCTCCCCCTTAATTAGGGAAGTTGTACCATCACGATTCACCAGGGACGAGCGTCGATGAATGAATTCCTTTGAAAGATTTTAGTGCCTCTTTCAATAACATCATGTGTACTCCTTTATGATGACATTCTGCCGTTGAAACTCAAACACAAACTTCATGAATGTTAACCCACATTTTCAACATCCTTCAAAACTGATGAAACGCCAAGAAACGCGGGGCCTAATTTTCAGCAGCCACGGAGTCTGCCGTTAATGGAGCAACGCTCGGCTTTCATCTTTCTCCCGTGAGTTGTAGTGCAATCATATCATTAAAAGCTCTGCGTTAGGTAATTTGTGAGGAGTGACAGGTTGTTGTTGCTGGCTGAATGGTAGGTGCGCATGTGTACACACAAACACTCTCCTGTCTTTTTTTTTTTCCGCCCGCTCTTCGCTTCCTCTTTTCTCCCGCTGGCCTCGCCCCGGTTCAGGCAGTGTGTTCCAATGCATGGGAAATAATTGGTCATCCCTTTCATCATGGGATTATGAGAATAAATCTCCTTTTGGAGCGGCGCAGCGCTAACAGTCATTGAAATCCTGTTACATGGGGTATTATCCTGCAATTAATTGCTTTTTCCAAACGCTAAGCTCGTCTCTCTCCCTCTCGCGTTCGCACACTTTGATAAATTTACTACTGCCTGACTCGCTCTGGAAAGAGGTTTGGGGTTAAGGGACTTGTAGAGGGGATTGGTAACAAATAAGAGAGGTTTTTTTTTTTTTTTTCCCCCCTGTCCCTCTCTCTCACTAGAGGTGTCATTAATGATGATCCAGCCTCTTGTGTTTTGGCTGGCGGATGTACTTTGTGTCCTCCGCTTTTCTAAAATGAAGGGGAACTGAGGATCCGCTCACGTCATAACGTAATTTAGTGTAGGTATGCGAAAATCAAGACGCCCCTTCTGAGCAGCAGCTGTAGCTTATCTTTCATCGAGCGGCGCACAGGAGATTAATGTTGGGTGACACTTTCACGTGCCATCCTCCGAGGCGCTGTCTGTGAAGGAATACTTTTAACACGCAGTTCAAATAAATCAAGGCAAGTGGGAAAGTGTGTGAGAGAGAACATGAAGAAGAGACAAAACAAGCACACACACACAGCTGCTTTGTTCGGTATTAATTTGCAGATGTTAGCATGCTAACACGCTGAAATACGACAGAGAACATTTCACCCACTACACAGACGAATGTTCGCATTCTCACCATGAGCATGTCAGCATGCTACAGTTAGCATTAAGTTCAAAGCAACTAGTATCAAATAATGCACTGAAGCGTTGACAGAATAATCCCCCCCAAAAAACTCCTGACCTGGAACAGCAACTCCAAAACTTGGCAAAAATGTTGACTCTGCTGTCACACACGCAGAAACAGGGTCGGATGAAAGGAAATGTTTCACTGATGGGGACAAAATCGATTCAAACAACTATTAATATATTGCTTTGGAAACACTGCTCATCCAAGGATCACGGATCCAAGGATATGAATACGAGGTACAGTCCAACTGATGGCTAAGGTGGCTCAGGCTAGCGTGGCCGCCAACGTCTTGCTTTGATTCTGTTGTAGATTTTTCACGCTTACCCTTTGATCTAAAATTCTCACGCTATCTTCCAACTCTCCCACTGTCTACAAAGGTGAACGGTCACCAAACAGTACAATCGCTCTCTGTTTTTCTATAAATGACGATCACTTCCTGTTTCCTTTTTCTTAATCAGTGTTTTCTCATTCCACTGAGGGTGACATCATGGGCTCGTCCTGGCTGAGCGGAGACGGCTTGTGCAACTTCACTGATGAGCTAGTGACAGCATGGTAGTGACGTGTGTTGTAGCCGAAGCGCACAAAGACACACACACACACACACACACACACACACACACACACACACACAATTGAAATGCACTTCCCATTACCAACAGGAAACCCCTTGAGTCATCCTGGAGTGGAGCTCTGAGTATAAGCGAACTGTTTCAGTGAAATCATGTGTTGATGTGTGACGGAGAAGGACGGAGTTATGAAATGAGGTTCTTAGGACATGAAGGGAAGTGAGCTGAAGATTTCAAGTGAAATTCTGCTGATGATGGTTGAAGAGAATACCAGGTACATGGATGACCTTTCCAGTTAAAAGTGTCTTTTACTTCCTCACTTGTTTACTAGGTAAAATTGCATATCCTTTATATGCTGCAGAACAATGGGATAGTCTTCTAGCAAGTCTAAAGTTAATCTTTGTCCTTCAAAAGAATGGTTTCTCGGTCATTTTTAGCCTCAGAGACTGGAGCATATTCATCCGCGAGGCCCACAATGGATATGAATTGTGTTTTTATCTGTGATGACAATACAGTCAATTGGCCGTTTCAGTTAAATCATGTGTTTGTGGTATTAACAGAGCCTGGGTTGCATAACTGGTTGCGACATAATTATATTTCCAAGACATGAAGGGCTTTTACAATTTATGTGCAAATGTGGCCTTAAAAGGTTGACAAATTAAAGAGAAAAAAGAGGAACATAAAGAAAGCACATGCTTCTAAACATGCTACTGTATGGGTTGCAGAGTGTGAAAATAGTGTGAATACAGGCCATGGCTTTGACATCCAAACAAGCTGAACCTCTAGGGGAGACTACTTGAAACACTAAATTATAGGAAATCCTTTGAAAGACAGAGGCACTTGTATTAAAGGAGAACCAATACTGTGTATCTGAAATCCCTGTGTTGTTGTTGTGCCTAGAACATCAATATTAATGTTGTTCCTGGATCATTAAAACAAAACAAAAAAAAATGACATTGATGCTGATGTCATTGCTCTTCAACTCATGCTGGTGTTCATGACTGGTGCTAACCTACATGGGGGTGAAGGGAGACGCTCCTTCTTACCTTCTAACTATGGTCAAACCCCACAACCTTGTAGAAAATGTATTGCCCCCTTCACTCCTTGGTCTTGTTTCACTCAGCCTGGTCTACTTAGAGTAGCGTAATGAACTCCACACCAAAATATGGACGGCAGATGTCCATCCTCCACTATAAGTTTGGGGTTTTCGATGGCATGTCTTCCTCTCTACAAGGTTACTGGGGAAACAGTTCTGGGTGATTGTTCTGGTGCTCAGTGAAAACCAGCGCAAGTAAGAAAGTATCACAAGAGAGGCACCTGTAGCATTTTCAAGGATTTTGAAGTGCTAGCTCAGTGGGCTAAGCAATGTTAATATTAATGGTATTCACTCGCTGACGTCGCAAACCTAGATTTTCAAGGTTGAACTCCATTTGAATGCACTAATTGTAATTTAATTTGGACAAAAGGGTCTTCAAAATGAACGTAATGGTTGTCTCTGCACTATATATGGTTCTCACTTCCCCTACATTTGCCACTAAAAAACTACAAACACAAGCAGTCTCGCTCCAGGACCAATGCGTAGTTGTTTCATTCTGAGCTACTGTAGAAACATGGCGGTGCAACATGGCGGACCCTGTGAAAGGGGACTCGCTCCCTCTCTAGATATCAGCGCCACATTCTTAGGCTGTGCTTTTCTATCCTGTTTCTGAAGGCCCGCTGCCCTGCATGTTTTGCGCGCTTCCCTGCCCCGCCACACCTGATTCAAATGATCAACTCGTCGGCCCCGCTGAAGCCTTATAACGACCCGTTCATTTGAATCAGGTGTGTATGGGCAGGGAAACATCTGAAGCATGCAGCACAAGGTGCCTCCAGGAGCAGGACTGAAAAACGCTGTTCTGAGGTAACAAAAAACAGAAGGATTTTTTATTTTTTTTAAAGCGAATATACACCAATGAAAGCAACTAAATTTCAGCCATTATTCATAATTATGAATACCATATTTCATTTTGGCTAATAGAGCTTAAATCCTCCACCTTTAAAGGCGGCAGGGCACGTAGGGTTGCATTTGGGAAGCTTCGTTCCGTTGTTGTCAGTGCGGCGATTATTTCTGAAAAGATGAAGCGTGACTGCGTTGTCATCATTTCTGTTTCACATTTGTCATCAGAAGAACAACCAACATTCCTCTATTGACAAATGTATTATTCTTAGCATGATAAAGAGAGCGTGTCCACCCACAGTAAATGCATTGTCATCATCCGCGTGTCACCACATTCCACCCAATTTTTCATCAGAAAACGGACTGGGTCTCAACTTTGCATCGTATTTTCTTTCTGGGAGGTGAAAATGAAAGTAACAGCCGGTTCAAGGAAACAGGGACGTGGTCTTGGGACGGCCACTTCACGTGAACGCAGTGTTGGTGCTACATGAATTTTACTTTCAGCTAAAAGTTTACAGCTTCTCAGAAGACCTTTGGGGAAGTCTTTGTGCTGAGTGTGTGCAAACATGACAACTCCCCTATGTGGGAACAAATGTTTTCAATCAATGGGGAACCATGTGTAGGTGTGTGTTCTCATGTTAAAACAATTAGCGGTCATGTGCAGTCAAATCTGAGTGGAGCATATTGTGAAAATGAAAAGTATGTATTAAACCGGGTTTCGAATGGCACAAATCATTTGTGTTGCCAAGAATGCGAAGTCTCTGACCAAGTCTGACTCAACCCAGCAGATCAAAGAAATAGTGATGGACAGATCGGGATAACTAGCAAAGGAAAGCAGACATTTCTGGCCAGACTTCAGTCTGGAGTCCATCCACATGAAACAATCCCCCAACCCCGGCTCCTGGTTTGATTGATTGTCCCTGAGGTCAGCCAGGGTTGTGAAAATATAGAGCATATTGAGTAGAGGTGGTTATAGCGGGCTGATGACTAATTTTGGATGAGACCTCAACACTTGAGTTCATGGAGTTCACAGCATCGAGGAGCTTAAGTCAAGATGTATAGTAGACAAGGGTAGGATCACAGTCTAAATCCCCCCTTCTTGGTTTTTTTTTTTTGCTTTATAGGCAGAATTTACACTGACAGAGAAGACGTTCAGCCATCTTTTATTGCTAACATATAGCCAAACATGCCCACTTCCATCTCCCACACTCCTCTACTTCTACATTCATAGCAAATTGTCAGCTGTCCAAAGACACAATGCTAATGGCAGGCAACCAGACATTTGCAGAAAACAGGTTCTGCTTTACAAAAATTCAAAAAAAAGGAAAAGTGGCAGCACTATGCAGCCAATAGTGGAAGATGATGGAGCTCTGAAAAAGACTGGTGTTGCATACAGTATCCTCACTTCCTTCTACCCTGAAACGATCTTTTTCAGATGTTTAGAAACGGGTTCAAAGTTTATTCAAAGTGTCTTCGGCCCTGGAAGGGTTTTGCTCCCCAGTTGCAGAGATACATACCTTCTGTCCATGGAGGGATGAAAATGTCTGACGTACAATGTGCAGAGACTTTTGGCTAACGGAGACATTCTGGAATCTGGTGTTCTGGTCATCTTCAGAACCAAATGTGCATTACATACTGGACGACAGCTGTGAATGAACATCAGGGTAAAACTCAGGTAGCACTGGTTGAAGGAAACTTTGACTTTGACGGTCACAGTCGCTGGCTTTGTGTCTCTGTGATGGATAAACTTTCTCACGAAACGCCACAGTAGGAACATGACAGGTGTAAATGATATTAATGATGGCCGAATTGCATTTAGTTGCCTCAGTCTCAGGGTCAATGCTGAGACAGGTGAAAAGAATCATTAGTTGTTATTCCAAGTAAGAGATACTGGGATTTTTTTCACAACTACAATTTCTTCCAGTGGTTGAAAAACAAAACTGGGAACCTAGTGTGTAGCAGGTACGGACAGTGTGCTCTTGGGGACATAATTAAGGACGGTACACGCCTCTTCATTTTGAAAGAAAAACAGGCAACGCGGAACTTCCAACACTCCCACGACCAGTGGTGTAACGTCATCCCTCATGAAGTCAGAGACGGACTCAACAAACCAAAATAGCTTCTAAGTGATTGCCACGGAATCTAAAAAAAAATGTATGTTAACACAAATCAAATGATACAGCTAATGAACAATACGATACACTATTTGTTCGCATCTGGTTTTGACTGTTAACTAATATTAACATGACTTAAGTAGGTCATTTAGGATATGGTGTCACTATTAGGGCCCTTACAGACGCACCAGGCGATGGTGGGCCGTTGGCGAATAGTGGGGCCTTCGGTGGGCGTCCATGGTTGTTGCGGTGTGTCCTGCACCGCTTTCACAAATCGACCCTTGTCAACGGCTATTCAACCAACTGAGCAAGTTTAGATTGGTGAGAGAAATAAGTCTGATCGGCTGTTCAGCTTAGCTAATCAGTGGACGAGACGAGAAACAGAAAAAGGAAGGGGAAAGCCCCAAACCATCTAGCACGGTTTCTCCTTATTTTTTCGCCTCGGCCTCTTCGCCCGTTGCCACGTTCTCAACTAGAAGTGGCTTCGTTAGCACGAGAGCTGTCCTAAGTCCTCAGCCACAAGGCATCAATCACCGTTACTCACTATCCGCGCCGGCAAGGCCCATCTGATCAAGCGCTCAACTAAGCCTTTGATGGGGATAATCTAAAGGTAATTTCACGTGGGTTTTACGATTTCAAAACGGATCAAGATTTCACTTTCAAGCCGAGTCTTGAGGTGGGCAGGTGGAGCCGCGAGTCCGCGTGTCTGACTGGAGCTCACTCGCAAGTCTGCGGCTCCATTCGGAGCAGCTCAAATGAAGAATAATTAACAGCGATGGCTGGCTGTCAGCCAGATCAGACTGAACTATTCTCAGCGCGGATCAATTCCCAGCCTCTCTTTACCGCCGCTGCTGGTGAGTGACTCAGCTAATTATAACAAGGGAGAGCATGCCCTGAATACTGTTTTCTCCTCTGGCTCACTGGCTTGGCGACGCAGCCGCACTCCCACAAAGGCACTGTATACACACATACAACACACACCCACGCCCACACACACACACACACACGCTGATTGACGAGCTGTATTCTGCAACATAAACTGCTTTGTGTAAGAGTAATGCACAGCTTATACATGTGGACCGGCGTGACCTTGTGAATCCAGTCCAACTTATTACTTACGTACGCATGCAGGCGCAGCATGTGTACAGCCACCAACACAAACAAGTCAGTTTTTTCCAGTGTACATCTGAATGCTGTGTCACACACAAACAAGCAGAAAAAAACATGCATCATCACCACCAGGTCCGCTCTATTGTCAGATAACAATAAACACTTTTTTTTTTTTTCTTTTTTTGTTCGGGCCATCAGCAGCCGTTCCCACAGTGACGCTTCACCCGGCTGGTTTGAAACTTCTTAGAAAACAGAGAGCCAGGAAACCTGTTCCTGTGCCTGCTCGACGGCATGACAAGCACACTTGCTCACGGCGACAATCACACGCGCATCAATCAGCTGGGTGAGTCACCTTACTCATAGGACGACCACTGCACAAAGAAAGAATGCCGGGGCCCTAAAAATAACAGGCCGTCATTCCTGTGGAATCCGCCGGCTCGTCCGTGTTTGGACGGCCTGCCGAGACAGGTTCACATGACCTTTTTGAGTCAGGCCCAGGCCCAGCCCCCCCGGTTAAGTGCGTGACCTCTCGTCGGAAGGAACCGAGGAAAAGAAAGGAACGATCTGGAGCGGCGTGCTTCTGTTTGGCAGGAGGGGCGAGAGTGTGTGCACACACGGGCCAGCTGGTGCTCCGTGTCTGAGCGAACGGCCGGTCTGCTGCAGCCACCGGGCTCGTTCGACGCGAAGACGGAGAACTCTTGCGCAACACACGCACCGGTCGTGTGCGTGCGCGTGTTATTACCTCGCACCTCGGCTCATCGCAGGAATGTTTCTCGAACTCTCAAGTAACAGCAAACACACACACACACACACACACACACTTCCCTGATTGCACTTTTGTTTTGTTTTGTTTTTTCAAGACTATGGCACAGTTTTCCCAAATTATCGGCATGCTCGGTCGGTCGATCAGCGTGTCCGTGTCAGCTATGATGTTGTTTACGGAGCCGCGCTGGCATATTTTATGTGAATGCTTATAGCCCAGCGCCCGACGAGGCTTTATGGGGGTGAGTCATATCCACATAACAAACAGGCTCCGCATGGGAAAATATCGTGGCGATGTTAAAGCGAGAGTTAAGGCTCACACAGACACACACACACACACAGACACACACACACACATAGTGGGGCTTTGTGCCGGCTGGTTCGCAGCGAAAGGCGCAGCGTTTGGAGAGCAAACACTTTCAGGTGCCACGCAGGAGGCCCCTGCTGCTGGCGGAGAGATTGTTGCAACATGGCACTAAGCGCTGGAAGAACTGAGTCAGAGGAAGACTTTTAAAAGGGGTTGTTAATTATTGTCTAAGACATGATAAGCAGCAGCAGCAGCTCCTCTCACATGCTCAGGCTCCTATTTTTTATTACTTTTTTTTTCTTTTTTTTTCAGTCAGATCTCAGAGAGGAATTCACGACTCCATGACAAACAAGAAGGGGGCGGGGGGGGATCACGTTAACGTTTGCACCATATGCTCAGGCAGCCTCCCGTGAAAGGTAATACGGCAGGAGGTTTCATCAGAGCCGCTCGAGCTGAGCTGGAGTCGGTGCCGTTACAGGATTGCTCAATGGTTGTGTCACCACCAGGAGGCTGGACCGGTCGGGCGGAGTGTTTTTGAGCTCTGATCTCAACATCACCGGAGCTCGCTCGCTCACTCACTGCCTCACTCTGAGCGTGAGGCGGTCTCTCTTCCTCTCTCCCCCTCTCTCTCCCCTCTCTCACACACACTCTCTCTCTCTCTCTTTTCCTTTCTGTCTCTCTCACCCAGTCTGGACTCAGAGGGACCGGGATTTTTTTTTTTTTTCTCACCAAAAGAAAAGTACACAGAAGCTTTCAGAGGCGCGAGCAAGAGGACCTCGGTCTGGATTATCACCGAACCAGAGAACTTTCATTATTTTCATTTTTTTATTTTTTTGATAGGCACGGGGAAATGGAGCGCGCAGTGTGTAGTTTATTCTAAGGACACATCCCAAAGCAAGTGTTTTGTTTTGTTTTTTGTTGTCTTTTTCTTTTTTTCTTTTTTTTCCTTTTTTTTTTTTTTTTATCGCGGTGAAATCTGTCTCGTCGGGATGAACTTGCAGTGGAGCAGCCCGGCACCAGCCTGCATCCGCACCGGGAGAGTCGCGCACAAGCGGCTGGACTCGGACGACCAGCCGCCGGCCAAATGCGCCAGGCTGAGCGCCGAGGCGGGGGACACGCAGGGACTCCTCGGCACCTCTCCCGGGTCCCCCGTCAGCCCCGTCTCCAGCCCCGTCCCGGCGACCCACCAGGGGCCATCCCGGATAGGACCGTTCCTGCTTCTACCTCTGGCGGACCGGGAGAGCGTGCACAGCGCGATGAACACCGACACCGGCGATGAGCTACTGTGCAAGGTATGCGCAATCCCAGCCATTGTGCAATTTCTCTGAATGAATGGTGTTTCAAGACAAGCGCGTTGCTCAATCGCCTGTCTGACATGTCATCGGCGTTGCAGCCGACTTTTTCACCCGGCTTTCGCTGCTCTCACGCGAAATGTGTCGACAGCAGCCGCGTTGCTTCATCGTTTAATAAATCTGCAATAATAATAATAATGATAATAAACTCTGATTATATTATAAATCTGTTGACAAGCACATGAAAGAAGAGCCAGGCATACCCCCACCAAAAAAAAAAAAAATAATAAAAAATGCCTCGCTGTGCTGTGCTGCGTTCAAGCCCACCTATCCTCGTCTGTCAACTCGGGCTCGTTTGCATACACGTCACTGCAATACGGCACGCCGTGACACACGAGCCGAAAAAAAAAAAAAAATGAAAAATGCAAACATGCGAGACAAAGAGACACTCTCGTGATAAGGATCTGCCCCGATAACGACAGTGCCCCCCCCCCCCCCCATCCATCCATCCATCCATCCACCCCCCTCCTCTCCACCTCTGTTCCGCATCTGTTTGCTTTTGCACCGTAGACTGACTCTGCAGGCGTTTGGCTTTGTTGATTAATAAAGTTAATCGCCTCATGCTTCGGGGATTCATTTGTCACGCTCATGCAAAAAAAAGAAGAAGAAAAAAACAGGGTATGGAGCCGGAATCAAAGGCGCATCCCACGCCTGCCTTTTTTTTTTTTTAACTCGCTGCCAAATTTGCATGCCTGTTTCCTCAGATGATCATTAAGAGCACACTGACCTACTGCATCCTCCCTCTCTCCCCCTCCTTTTCTCTCTCTCTCTCTCTCTCTCTCTTGCTCACTCCCTTCCTAATTTCCATCCTGCATCCCCATCCCTCCCCCTCTTCTTCTTCTACTCTCTCCTCTCCTCCCAGGTTTTCAATATGGGGGTGTACCAGGAGAAGATCAGACCCTACGGGGTCCTCCCAGCCCACAAGAACGTGGCCGGCATCAGGGACATCATCCTGGGCGAACGCAAGGCCTACGTGTTCCTGGACAAGGACTTTGGGGACATGCACACCCTGGTGAAGAGCTGCCGCAGGCTGGACGAGGAGCGCGCCTGCGGGCTCTTCCGTCAGGTGGCCCTGGCCGTGGCCCACTGCCACCAGGCCGGCATCGTGCTGGGGGACCTCAAGCTGCGCAAGTTCGTCTTCGCTGACGAGAAAAGGTGAGACGTGCACCTCCGCCAGGGAGGTGTCCCGCCCACAGTCTCGACACCTGAGACTGTTCGCACCTCTCAGCAGTTTGCATCCACCTCTGAGTGCGTCGGTTAACTCCGTCTGTTAAATGTAGTTTTGGGAGAGGAGCTTGAATCAGAAGAGAAGAAAACAAGAGCAGAAACTGAATAAATCAGACCCTTTCTTCCTCCTGTCTGACTTCACACAGCGTTCTGGGGACCCAATAACCATCTGAGGCCCCCCCCCCCCCTCCGTTGTTTAGTTGTGGAGACAGCATGTATCAGATAAATACATCTGTAACATGAAACGCTCCTGGTTTTTAAATTTCATAGTGCACCTTCCGATGCGTGCGAGTGTAGCGGGGACGTGCCGGTGAAGGCAGCAGCTGATACACTCAGGCCATGTGTGCAGATATCGATGTGGGCACAGATAGAGTAGGAGGTTCTGTACTTGTGGAGGCAGACTGCATCGCTTCCCAGATTCTCGCCCTCTCTGTCTGTCTCCCTTTCTCACTCTCCCTCGATGTGTCTCTTTGTGTGCGTGTTTGTTTTGCATGCGTGCGTGCGTGTGTGTGTGTGTGTGTGTGAATGCAGTGGGTGGCAGTTCTGGCAGAGCCGCTAGGCGAGGCTGGTGAATGAGACAATCACTCCCCCCCCTCCTGCGGCCTATATCTTAGAATGTATTTATTGCTCATTATTTATTAAGAAATTACATCACAGATGCGCTGCGGAAACGACCGATGCTCCCGACGAGGGATTCATTCAAACACACTTCTTTCATCCGTGAAAGGAGGAGTTCAGATTCAGAGTGACTTCTCCCACACTCACACACACACGCTCACATGCCTTTAATGTCTGCGTCCATAAATGCTGCAGGAACACACACAAAACCCCTGCTTACAAAACTATTTGTCGCCTCTTTGCCCTTGCGTCACTCTGTTTCCTGTAAGTCCCCCCCCCCCCCCCCCCCCACCACCACCACCACCACCCCTCCTCCTCCAGCTTTTTTCCAAATGCCCTTTTTTCGTGGAGACGTTTTCAACAGTAACATTCTGCAGCCGTGACCTCTGGGTCTGGGGGGTCACGCCAGATGAATGAGAGCAGACAGCCCAGTGAGAGAAGTTGAAGTTGGTTTGCGTCCCTCTGATAGCTATACGGCTGCAGAGCGATGAGTCACAGTGTATATGTGCAGAGGGGAAGAGGAGGAGGAGGAAGAGGAGGAGGAGGAGGGGGGGTGCCTGCAGAGCTCATTTTCTCTCTTTCTTTCTTTGTGTGTGTGTGATTCTTTCTTTGTGTGTGTGTGGGTGTGTGTGTGTGTCCATACATCTTTGTATGGGTGCTGATTACATGTACAGAGCTGCAAAGTTTGTTTATTTTTATCCATAACCGAGTATTTAATGTCGGCCTGGTGGCAACAATGCAACATTACAAGACCCACGAGATACACTTGACCCTGCAGTCGCGCGATGACATGTTCCCTGGCGACGTACGTACCGCGGTGCCACCGCCGATGATCCTCCCGTGATGCAAATCCAAAGCTGCAGATCTTTGCTGATAGCGTTAGATGGCGAGCGCGTGTGTGTGCGTGTGTGTGTGTGACATCATGGAATTTCTCCAGAAAGTCTTCTATTTTGTACACCCCCGCTGTCCAATCACAGACAGTCAGACTTACGACACAAGTCTGCGTATGACCTCATATATTTTCTCATACATTCCTCCAAAGCAAAAGAGAAGGAGAAAAAAAAACAAACAACAAGAACACAAACACAATCAGGCATCCTTCAAACCGTCTGTGATGCAATGTCCCGGCCAACAATGCAGCGACTCGCGACGGAGACGGAGAAAGTCACAACAGTTTGACAAATCTCCGCACACACACACACACACACACACACACACACACACACAGAGTGCAGTTGGAAAAGCCAGTTTAGGGAAGGTGACTAGCACTATGAAGCATGCAGCGTTTCACTGCTGGGCCAGCCTCCCGTGCGTCACTGATGTGGCAACAGCCATTTGAGGGTAATTATGGGATGGCTGGCGCCGCGAGTGTGGGACCCAGGTGCAGATAGCCTCGGCGAGAGAGAGAGAGAGAGAGAGAGAGAGAGGAGGAGAGAAGATATGTACTCTCAACAGAAGGATGAGTCACTCTCTCCACCCCTCTACCTCTCTGTGCTCTGTTTCCTTTTCTGTCTGCAGCTCTCCACTCCTGACTTATTTCCTCCACTATCTTGGTGTTTTAAATATCTGTTGCTTTCTATCTTGGTCCTCGCGGCTGTCTCTCTTTTCATCCTCTCTTTCGATGCCGTCTATTTTTCTATCCGTGGCTTCTTCTCCGGCCACTCGTCTGACATCTGAAGTGGCTCACGGAGTCGCCCCCCCACCCCGGTGGCAGTGAAAATGGCACACTTCTTTATGTGCGTTTGACTTGATAACTCCTCCGTGACTGTGTTAGCCCCTCGGAGCAAATCTCAAGAGGAGCAAATAGCTCTTTAATTAATAACACAACACCTCTGTTGCCGCAGAAAATGAATCCATACTAGCCATAGATTTCGCTGCAAAAAGTTTCCCATCATGTGCTTTATCGTCTTTGCCTCATTCTAGAAATACACCCTCACAATCTCAGTTGCTCTGCCTCTGCGCTACATGTATGTCCTGTCATTAACATGGCTAAATATAGCAGTGTGTGTGTGAGTGTGTGTGTGTGTGACGAGGAGGAGGAGGAGGGCGCTGGCGTGTATTTATATGTGTGTTTATGTGACCGTTTGTGCCAGGAAGTCATTGGAAATTTGCTTAGGCAGCTCTGCAGCTCAAATGGGACTCACCAATGTGCACTTAGGTCACTGTAAGTTCACTGGTGTCTAGTGTGTGCGTGCGTGTGCGTGCGTGTGCGCATGCGTGCGTGTGTCCATCTGTCTGTCTGCTGTGCAGTTTACAACAAGGCTAGAGGAGGGATGCTTGTTTTTCCATGATGCAATCAGTGATCTACATTCAACAGATCTCTGAAATGTTTGACAGTGTTATACAAAGACATCATTAGAAATAGACTCTCTCTGTCTCACACACACACACACACTCAGTGAAGCACTAAATAAAGGAATCACATGTGTTTTAAGTACCATACATGGGAACCATACATAACTTTGGGCTTTGGGAAATTGTGACAAAGTGCACGATATAGTTTTGGGAAAGAAATTTTAATCAGAAGAGAACGATTCATTGACTGATTCTTTTTCTATGCATAAATAAACAAATTGACCGCAAAGGACAACATAGTTTGTTATGGTTTTACTTTATTTATATCTGGCAGACCGCTGAGTTTGTATTATTGCCTCACTAATATATAAATGTTCATATTCCGAGTTTGAATTTCTTTTCCAAAACTACTGTGCCCCTTTTATCGAAAACAAAGTAATCTCCTAAATTTTTCAGTACATCTGACCGTATTTACATTTTTTTTTCCCCCCACAGGACGCAGGTGAGACTAGAAAGCCTCGAGGACTGCCGCGTCCTGGAAGACCCCGACGACGACTCCATGTCGGACACCCACGGCTGCCCTGCTTACGTCAGCCCGGAGATCCTCAGCAGCTCCGCGCCTTACTCGGGCAAGATGGCCGACATGTGGAGCCTGGGGGTCATGCTGTACACCATGCTGGTTGGCCGCTACCCCTTCCACGACCCCGACCCGGCCACGCTGTTCTCCAAAATCCGCAGAGGCCAGTGCTGTTTGCCAGAGGGCCTGTCGCCCAAGGCCAAGTGTCTGCTCCAGAGCCTGCTGCGGAAAGAACCCTCTGAGAGACTCACGGCGGCTGAGCTGTTCGCTCACCCGTGGTTCCACCAGCCGCCGTCGTCGCAGGAAGTGGCGCTGGGTGAACAGGAAGTGAGCTCGGCGGAACAGATGGTGCCGTCCTTTGACGCGGAAGAGGACGATGATCTGTTCTGCTGACGGACTCAATTCAGCTGCGTCTGGCTGAGGGACCAAAACAGAAATGGCTATGAGGGACTCGTCGTTGTTGTTGTTGTTTTTTACATTGGCACTTTTTAGAAACCCATTTGTGTACTGTCGAGTGTACATACACCCTCAAGCTTTCTACAAAAAACTTACTGTACTGTATTTTGTTGTCGTATACGTGTTACTTGCTAAGGGCATTGTCCACAATGATCATTCATTGTGTTCCAATATGTGTGTGTGTGTGTGTGTGTGTGTGTGTGTGTGTGTGTGTGTGTGTGTGTTTTTCGTTTTTTTTGTTTTTTCGTTTGTTTTTTTTAATAATTTGGTGCTAAAAGATATAACTCAGAATTTGCCAGATCATGTCAACAAAATTATCTCTGCGGGCTCCCATGAGTGTACCACGGAATGATAACCCCACGGCGAATAAGACACCGATGCTTTGCTCTCAGCCTGGACGCTCTGAAGGGAGGCGAAGGAGAGCGGGATGTTGTTCCTCTCACTCTCTGACCAGGCTGGAGGCTTCACCGGCTGACTCACTCACCGACTGGCTCGAAGAAGGCCTAGTAAAAAGCTTTGGACGTCTCGCAGCAGGCAGTGTCACAGAGTGAGAAAGATGGTTTAGCAGAAGACTGATGTGTCACCCTCAGCAGGGGGGGGGGGACGCTGCGAAAGGTGTCTCGCTGCCAATCTGGCAACGTCTCAGCAAGTGGAAGAGCGTTTACAAATCTCACACCACGCGCAGAAGGTCGAGGGAGGCAGGGTGGCACTGATGTAAGGCTCAAAACAAGAAGAAAAAAAAAAGCCACAAAGCACTGGCACCGGGCTGACAGGGAGAGGGACGTTTTCTCCTTTTTTTTTTGGTTTGTTTTTTTTTTCAAAACATGCACAAACAAAAGCTAAATGAATCAGATAAAGGTTACATCTGAACAGGAAGCGTGCATTAACAGTCTGGCCTTGCAAAATTCTGATTGTAATCAATCTGTGTGTGGAGTTAGCCACAGCTAAACACTAACACTGACGCTATTGGTGTAAAAGAAAGAAACGCTGCGAGGGGGACTCACATGTCTTGGCAGCAGCCAGACACGACTGGATAATTTGCGCGCCCAGAGGCATGCTACAGTAGGAGTTCTGCGAAAAAAAGTGGAAATACGCAGAATTTCGGTTGGAACTTCCTCCTGACGCAACATGCTTTATCTCTCAATTCAGCGATGTTTGTTTTCTCTTAAGAAATTTCCAGTTAATGAAGCATCGAGTGAGAAAAAAACAGCAAAAAAAAAAGGAAGACCTCTCAGCTGTTTTGTTCTTTTCTGTCGGAACGTTATGTCGAGCCGTGTCGCTTTAACAAAGCCAGAGCTGTGCTGAGTGTTCGTGCCCGTATCACTGTGTTTCATAAACTGAACGGCTCTGAATCAGTCGCAGTCAGGCGGCGTTTGATGTCGGTTTGTCGGATGATGACTCAACACTCGAAGCGTGTCTGTGGAGAATGGCCCTGACCTTGGCTGGAAGAATCTGTTCTGACTGTTTCACCTCTCTAATGGTACTTTTTTTTTTCTTTCTCCCCCCCCCCTTAATTTGAAATGTTTCGCAGTTGAAAAGCTGCGGAGACTAGTCATCATAGTTAGTGACACAATGCGCCGCGCTCGAAAAAAATCTGTGACAGGCGGATGCGGTCCGCAGCCAGCTATCACATTCTGGCACAGTTGTTTTGACAATGGTACTAAGTCTCGGAAGCGCTGTGCATTAAAAGTTTTGGGTCACGAGGTTTGGCTGATAAAAAAAACAAAAAAAAAAACAAAAAAAAAATCATTGCAGTTCTTTTGAATATTCCTATTCTCATCTGCTTGAGACACCAGATGGGGGCAAACGTGTGACAATCTGAACTTGTTTCTCACAGAAAAAGTAATTTAAGAGATTTATGGTTTTCCTTTCTGGTTCATACATGTAAAAGCGAGTCACACCTTCATGTGACATGTAGAGTAAACTGACACGGGTGCACAAACTTCATATTGCACTGTGAATTATGTATTTGTGACACAACCTACAGGCTACTATTGGTCCAAACAGGTTACACACAAGAGATATATTCATTGTACAAAAGATGTAAATATGTATATTTGAAATATGTGTGGAGACGTTGAATAAAGATCACATTTTTTCATATTCACACGGCTGCTTCTTATTCATTTATGCCGCAGACACCTGCGCGTTGCACATGCCTCCGAGGTTTTTTTTTTTTTTTCTCTCTCTCCTGCAAGAATCGCTCTGCACAGCTCTTCATCACGGCGTCTGTACGCTTTCTCATTTTCCTCACTGCTTTCAATTTCATCCTCGCGAGCGAATAATAAAAAAACTCTCCCTCTCTCCATCTCTGCCTCCACTTTACTCTTCTCTGACCTTTGCGTAATGTAACATTTAACTCCTCAAACACACAAATGTCAATAGCGGGTCGGTGTCTTTTCCTGGAATACGCAAAGGGGAACACACACACACACACACACACACAAGCACACACCACTCTTCTCCTCGGCTTCAGGTGGAACACGAGGTCAGCCCATAAAACAGTGAACGCCGGCACTATTTAAACTCAAATGCGTATATCCTTCTTCATCTCATCCGCATTTGCTTATGAATCATTGTTTGACCTATAAGAGCTTAGCATGTCTCCACCGTCTGTGTGTTATGACTACCTCAGGCATGGCTGGCTGGGGCTTGCGTAAGTGTTGGGAGAGTGTGTGCGTGCGTGAGAGTGCGTGTGTGAACAAGAGTCAGATTAGGTATCAGCAGGGTAGCTGGAGTGTCTCAGCTGCTGGGAAGACGCCAAACCGAAGGTTACCCAACACATCAGAGCCAGGTTTGCTCGGGGGATGACAAGAGGGCCCCCAAAAGAAGGCGAGTCGTAGGTCAAGTAATGCGTGTGCGCGTGTGTGTGTGTGAATGGGTGTGTTTGAGAAGGGAGGTGGTTGTGGGAAAGTGTGTGAGGAAGTTGGTTTTGTTGACATGAAGAGGTCTGTGATTCAGACGTCATTATGGACATTTTTTTTTTTTTTTTTTTTTTTTTGCTAAGACCCGTCCCTTCTCTGCGTCCAATTGGTTGAGCGTGTCGGTTGGGTTGGTTGGCTTCAGACATGGTGAGTGACTCTGGCTGGAGTACAACAACACCAGGGTGGTTTGATCAGAGGCAGAGGGGAACCAATAACAATTCTGACGTCATTTCAAAGTGGGCACATCCATTTCATTTAAAAAGCATGATACTATCATATACAATACTACATATTGTTATATCAACACTTTACTGATGTCAGCTTGAAGATCTTGTTTACCTGTTGGACCAAATGTTGTCAACGACATCAAGACACTTCAACTGCTCAGGACGCCAGCCTGTGTCTGGCAAATATTCAGTGCTGTGGCTACAAGAATGGTGTGAAATGTCAAGGAGTTATTGTAATTAAAATGCTTGTTGGGTCATACACTAAAGAAAATTACAGCATACCCAAGTGCACCCAAAATTAATAGCTAGTCCAAGATGTTGCTTCTGTATTGATATCAAAGTTGCTAGCAATGCAAAATTAGCATAGCAGACATCTAAGACAGGTCAGACCACTGTGTTTTACTATATATATGAAAATGACCAGCAATAAATACATTTTTTTCGGATAACAGATACCTCTGTAATGTAAATCAAAAGTGACTGTTAGCGTGAGGGTAGCGAGCAAACTGGGATCTTTGCAGGAATAGTTGCGGGATCCATGATAATGCATCATTTAGTGTTTACAGGATTTAACGTGAAAGAAAATGTTTTATATATTTTGGAATATATACCTATTTACTTTCTTGCCGCCAGTTTGCTGAGAAGATTGATACCACTACTTTGTAAGTATGCTTAATGTGAAAGCGGCAGCCAGTTAGCTTAGTTTAGCTAGCATGAAAACTGGAAACATGGGAAAACATCTAGCCCAAAAAATACCCAATTTTGCCTATCAGCAGCTTTAAAGAAGAGTCTGACACATAACCCCACCCCTCATAAAAAACAACTACTTCTCGTCTCTACATTTACAGACATTGATTCACCTACAGAGTTGCCTCTTTCGTTGAGTTGTGATGTTTAACCCATTTGCTGAAAGGAAAGTTTAGTTAGCCCTAATCCTTGAAGCAGGAAATATTAACAGTAAAAATAACTGTATACAAACATTATGCAGTGTGTGTTAAGCACATTTTGTTTTCAGTGTGCTAGGCTAAGCTAAATCCCACATAGTTATGTAAGCTGAAAGTTATGGTGAGAACTCTACCAGAGGTCTTATGTGGTGAGAGGTAAACAGCGGTTAGGCTTCGGGGATTGCCGTCAGGTGTATCGTGTGTCTCCGTGTGACCTCATCCTGTCCTTTGGCCACAAGTGGTAAACGCTATCCTCCCTTGTGATCCGGGATCATTAAAAGTTTCCCCACCACATAAACTTTGAAATGACTTCACGAACTTCCTCTTGGAACGCACACGCCGGAGCGTCATCAGATACTTCCTTGAGCCTCCATGACCTCACTTGGTACAGTTGAAAATATGGTGAAAAGTGGTTACTCATATTTAAAGGGGTTGTTTCTGATGTTTGAAGCTATTTTGAGGCTGATGAAGAAACAGTGGGGCTCCATTCACTTTCATCACCGTGTATAATTGAGGAATTCTAACTCATCCCGCCTTGTTCCTCCCTCAAAAGCCACATGAGGAAGTGAAGAAGCAGATCTGAGATGTGACAGTAAACCACCTGGTTTATAGCATCTGCGCTGAGATGATGTTAAGCATTGTTCTTCTACCTGGAACTCTTTGGCACAGGCGAGCGCTCCCTTTGATGCAATGGAAACCATCTGCACCGTTTAAATGACTCCCTGGCCTGATTTATGTCATAACATAATCCCTGGAGGAATGCGAGGTATTGTGTTGATCATAGTTCAGTGAGTGAGTCCGAATGCTCGTAATCGGGCGAGTATTTTCGACTGTCAACTTAAATCACAAAGGGCATACCAGGGATTCATTTGAATGGAGTCAAGTTGTGATCTCTGCTGCACCCCTGTGGACCAAGGGTAAACTGCAGTGTTGAGGCTGAAACACCTGAGGACAACACTGTTACATTCCTTTAACTCTCAAAATAAAACATGCTGCCATTTTATAAGGAGAATAACAGCTTATTGCAATTCCAGACTGGTTAACTGGCCAACAGTCGCAGGCCTTATAAGGTGTGAAACAAGTGGAGAGGAGGTCGAGTGGCTGAGGTCCTATGGAAACTTGTGAGAACACAACTCATTTGACCTTTTATGGTTGATTCTCTAAGTTTCTTAGCGAATAGTTTCGAAGTTATTAGTAAATGGATTACAGCCAGAAGGTTCGGCATCGCTGTAGAGCACTGGGGCCCAAATCTTTTCCCACAGGAGGCCAAAACGGAAACTTAATGGTGGACCACGAGCCAAAAGCAAACACCTATTATGTTAAGATGGAAAATGTGAGAAGGCTCTGAGAGGGAAGTGAAGGAAAAAAAAAAAAAAGTCTGATCTGAATAAACAAATTAATCAGAAACTTTATTTGAATAGCACCTTTCAAACAAACCAGTATGCAATTCAAAGTGCTATTACAAGCGAGTCAAACCACTGGGGAAAACAAAAATGGATTCAGCACACTAACAGCAATGACACGAGTAGTTAGAATAATAAAGGACATAGAATAAAGATTAATACAGGCAATACAAATAACAATAAATAAAACAATAATGATAAAGCTGAACAGTAAAATATAGATTAAACAGAATACTTGTTTTTTTTTAATATATGTGCATATATGCAAAATATTTTTGCCAGGATAATCTTTCAAAGTTCTTTAGTCTTTTATTCTACTTGCCTCTCATGGCCCTGGATTTGCAGACTTCCTGTACACAGTGTCATTTTATAGAGCATTTTTACCCCTTAAAAAAAAATCAGCATAAAAATGCATTCATATCATCATTTTCTATTTTAAACTATTATTTTCATTGGGCCGAATCTAACCTTACAGCGGGGCAGCTTTACCCTGCAGGCCCCTCCCTGCTGGAAAATCCAGCATAGACCAGCATATGTTGTGTTTTGGTGCTGGTCTATGCTGGTTTTTCCGGCAGGGCAGTTTGGGCAGCCCTGCTTTACAGTAAGTGCAGGCTGCAAAGACCACATACTTATGGAGGAAGTCTGTTTACTTCCTCCATAACTTGCGATAATGTCAAACCGATGGCAGGAACGTCTGTAGAGAACATGCATAAGAACAAACCGGGGACCCACCCAAACCATTGCTGTAGTACTACTTTGGTACTGTACTGTAACACTACTGTAGTACTAGTTTAAAAGCTCCATGGGACACCTTTTAAAAAAAAAGTCTTCAGATTAATTGGCAATATAAACAATTGTGAGTTGCCGCCCTGGTAATAAACAGTTTGCAAACGAAAAAACAGAACAACACAATCATGTTTCTCTGACGGCGTGACTCTCCACTGGAGGTAAATGGGAATCTTGAGTGTTGTCTGGGTCAACAGGCTCTTGAGCACAGTCAGGAGGGGAATGAAGAGCGTTTCTCTGATGAGGTTATTTCAAGCAAAGTGGCCCCTCGGGGCTCTGTGTTGTCACCATGATTGTTTTCAAGCCAGACAAATAAAGTGAAGCAGAAAAACATTGTTGAAAATTTTAAATATGCTGATGACATGGCCCCGGGTGGCCTGATTTACACTGTTTGTTTGTCAAGACTTCTGTAACTGATTTAAAGATACGACAATCTATCAAATAATGTTTAACCGCAAGCAAAGATCTCCTATTGCTAGATGTGCCGAATGATTTAAGGCAAGAATCCTTTCTTTACAGGGCCTCTCAGGGAACGACTTACACTCGACTTACAACGCCCTCCAAAGTCAAATTCTGACCTTAAAGCTGCTGATTAACTGACTCGCCACCCATTAAAGGTTTGCTTCACTGCTCGGCAAGGTCGTCTGTTTCACGGCCCAGCATCCTACCTGGGAAATATAAGTGACATAGCACAAGGTTGTTCCTCTGAAGTTTAGAAAATGTGTTTGTGTGAGTGCTTACATCCTCAAATGGCAAAGGCTCACGTTACACTACGCTCACTCCCTCTTGTGTTTTATGGATCAGCACTGAGGTGACCTGTTAGAACATGTCCCGACAAGACCAGTCCAGGAGAGGGCAGTGTTTATCGTGCACCTGTTCAGGTTATTCTTCCTGTCGGTATTCAAACTGCCCTCCTTCACACAATGAACAGGTGGATCAGAGGTCATAGATCTTTGATATTATTTGTCCTCTTCACAGATTAATAAGCAAGTGCTGAATCTGACTGGGAGCAACGCCGCAGAAATCTACATGACAAAAGCCTATCTGATCACTGAGGGTTTCAACATAATGCACCATTTGGCCCTGAACAATAGACAGTCCCATCCTCATGCATTAGCCCCCCACCACCACCACCTCATGTTTTCATTTCAGATGAAGAACATGGAACGACCTCAGATTTGGATTTTATGAGGTCTTGAACAGCGGCAGAGCATAATTGTTCGAATTGTTTGGGTGTAAAATCACCCATCTGTCTGTCGAACGAATCAGGCTCCCCTGGCCTGAACTCAGACTGTTAAAGATGTCGCCAAATTAGCCAGTCAGAGTAAAAACACCCATAAGATCTTA
The DNA here is from genome assembly GCF_904848185.1 of Acanthopagrus latus. Lineage (NCBI taxonomy): Eukaryota > Metazoa > Chordata > Actinopteri > Spariformes > Sparidae > Acanthopagrus > Acanthopagrus latus. The sequence continues at coordinate 12,797,496 of NC_051041.1, read as the reverse complement.
AATTGTGAAATGTGCAACAGCAATTCTTTTACAGGGGGTCCGCAACCCCTGAGGGTCCTCAGAGCTACTGCGGGGGGGGGGGGGGTAGGCAAATGGGTGTCTGATGACATCTTGAAAGGTTTTGCTTTTCTCAGAAGCATTAGATATGTCTGTAAACACATTAATATTAATGAAACATGTTAGCAAAGATTCATTTGTAGTGGAAAAAAGAAAAACATTTAAGTGAAAGGTCAACCTTTCCTCCCGCAGCGTTTCCAAGGGGTAATATTATTGGCGCTAGTACTGCAAAGATAACTGGATCACTTTCCGCTGTCATCAACCACAAACAACACGGGGCATAAGCATGAGTTTATTCATTCATTTAGTCTGTAATGACATGAAAACCGTTAGAAATGTTGCCAGGCTGCCAGCCTGACTGGATCATCAGTAAGCCTTCATTTCCCAGAAGATTTCATGCCCGATGGCAAACAAAAAATACCACGGTGAAAGCGAGGTTTATGGAACCAAACCAAACGCTGACAGTGTTGTTATTCCGGAGCAATTGCATATCATTTACTTCATAATGACGAGATAAAACAAATAATCGTCTGTTGCCAGTTTAATGTGCGCAACGCTGATGATAGTCTAACCCATGAGTCTTTATGCAATCATTTGAGCAAGCTGAACTTCAAGCACACATCCATGACTGCAAACCAGTCAGCTTGTACTCAAGTAAATCATTGATGTACTTTACTTGAGTATTTTTCCATTTTGGCTACTTCCACTCCAATACATGTTGGAGGAAAATATTGTATTTTTTACCCCAGTACCAGTTGATTGCTTTAGCGACTGGCTACTGTGCAGGTCACATGTTGCACATTTTAACATTGTTTTGTCAATCAGATTAAAACAAACAGAAAAATGCAATTTTAAGTATTAATTATTTTATATATATTTCCACATGTTATCTTTACTTTTACTCATTTTTTTTTTTTTTAAGTACAGTATTAGCTTCCAAAGTGTAATGGGGTGAAAGTATAAAATAACAGTGAATTGGTACATGTACTTCGTTACATCCAATCGGTGAGAGCTATGTAAATTATCATTAGCGTGCAGACGTTCTTGTTTTGTAACTTGTTGAGCAACAGACTCTCACACACCCTTCACCTCAGAAACCAGAGAGAGAGACTGCAGAGGGTGACGTGTCCTAACATTACAGCCACGTTACAGCTGCTGTCTATAACGTGTTCATACGTGGCACTGTGAGGGTGTAAGCCCTGTTTGATTTGCGACAGAATACAATACGCCGTATGTAGCACAGGGTCCGTGCTCAGTCGCTCAGCTAAGGAGTCCTTGACCTGAAGGACCCTGATTGAAATTCTTTCTCTGTGTTCAGCTGTTGCACGGAAACCTGTAGCTCGAGTCGAGGACTGGTCGGTGTACAAACATCCGCACATCCTACTTCTCGCTTTTAGTTTGTTTTCTGTGAGAACTCACTTTGGCTGGAATATTTACTCAGCGGAGACATATTAAAGCCTAAAGAGAGTCTTAGTAGAGTTATAAGAATCAGCTATTTGGCTTACAGTCACTGAACGGGACAAATGGAGATGGAGTTTAAACTTCTCCCCGCTTTCGTCTTCACCAGGAGTCAGTTTCCCTCTACTTGGATTGAATGACTTAAATGTTACACTTTCTGTTTTATTCGTTTTATTTCTCAGATATCAAAGGGCGCTGACTGGCAGCTGATTGCGATAAATGTCAAACATACCCGGCATGGTCCCGACATCGTTACATCCATTTAGCTCTTACAGCAGCAGCAGAACACGAGATAGACTGCGCGTCCTTTTCGTCCACGAGTTCCACTATGTTTTTACCGCAGATTCCTAGAAATGTGTTATTGTGCCGACGGCTTTGTCGGGCTGCAGCACTAACAGAGACATCCACTGACTCACGGCTGCGGCTAATGGGGCCGATGAAGTGAATGAGTGTTCCCTGAAAGCTTTCAGTCATTCATGAAACAGTACAGACAGACAGAACTGAAAAATCTGTAATTTTTTTTCATTCAGACAGGGTGCGTTTATAGTGCCAACTCCTAACATGTCTGGTCGATATAATGCACTCAGCAGAAGGCGAGGAAGCCCCGCGAAGAAGCTGCAGAGCGATCACCTCGACCTCAGAAAATGTGATCTGACTAAATCTTTTGAGCAACCGATAGAGCGGGAATGTCGGAACTCCCCACAGGAAAAGACAAAATCACAATCTTTCTCGCACCGAAGCGTATGACAGCCAGGTCTCACATCAAAATGCGCATTAGGTCTATCAGTTCACAGCCCAAAACGTAGCAGTTTCACAATAATGGCTCTAAAATTGTGAGATGCATACTTGTTATTGTGTCTCTTCTATTGTCCTGCAGCAATGTCACGTGACTGTCGAGTCTCGGTCTGTGAAACACAATAAGACGTTCATGTTATTTCTGTTAATGTCCTTTCAATACAAAAAAAAAATTGTAGATTAATAATTGAATTAGTTTATTCGCCATTATTGTGAAACTGCTACATTTTGCTCCGTGGACCAGCGTAGCTATTACACATTTCGACAGGGCTGCTTAGAGCTAAGACGCCGTGTCTCCTACATTTGTCTTTTGTTCACACGGGGAAAAAAAATCCTGCAGAAACTCTCTTCTGCTCTTCCGAAATTGCAGATGTGTTGAATGTTTATTTTGGTGAGATAAAGACGGAAATTAAGAAAGAAAACAACGAGACAAAAACAAAATGTTCCCTTCCGCTCCTCTCCTCAAGTACTGTCTTGTGGGAAATATTGAAATGAGGCAGTTCTCCCTGCTGTCATCCTGTGGAGTGTTTTCACTCACAAAAAAAAGGAGAAAAAAAAAAAACCCTCTCTTGCATGTCACTCATGCTTCAAGGGGCACATGGTAGCTTGTGCTTTCAGGGCTGCCTTGTTCAAAAGGCACCGAGTCAACCTAATTCCCGACTTTTTACTTTCCCCCCACAGACGCGAGTGCTCAAACACAATCACTGCCAATCTCCCTGCAATAGACCCACATCTGTGAGGAGAATAGAAATTAGGCAACTTTTGTATTTTTCATCATCCACGGCACGGATCGGAAATTCAGCCCAGCCAGGAGTTGATTATTTCTTGTGGGAAAGTAAAAAGATCCCAGATTTGGAGACTGCGGCCGACGCCGAAAAATGTGTAGGTCCCAAAACGTGGCGTCTGCACGTTAAGTGTGAGCGTGTAGTATGCGCATGTATAAGCTGCTTAAGTCCTGACCTCCTCCGAAATCATAAATCAGCACTTTCTCTCACTGTTCGCGGTGGAGAAAACAGCGCAGCGGCCGAGAAGATTATCTGAAAATTAAACAAAGAGCACAGTGTCAGGGGGATTTGCCCTGCCACACGGCGCCGCGTTGACTAAACGAGAATACAGTGGCTGCGGCCTTTCATGCCACTGAGCTTTTGTAACAATTCTTGTTCTCCCCCCAAAAAAAATGCTCATTAGCCAACTTGCCGCTCACTTCGAAGCCCCGTGGATAAGATGTTGAGCACATAGTTCCCATTGTGCGTCGTGGAGGGGGTATACAGATCAGTCGTAGCCAAGCGGCTTTAACCCTTGTTGCGCATGTGTGCCGGCTACCAAAACCTGCACGCTTGAGAGGAAAAAGAGCTGGAGTCACCACAGTGCCCAAGCACCTGGAGTTCACATACGCTACGTATCTCACTTTTATGCCGCCTACAAGTCATGTATACTACTTTCATTGCACTTTTTTCTCCACCACAGTTTAGTAGATACTAGTTGCGGGTTAGGATTTTTATTCAGAATATCTGCAACTAAAAAGATAAAAATAAAAATTAAAAAAAGCTTAAATCTAATAACGTTGAATTAAAACTAATACACCTGACAGTGTACAGAAAAGTTCAAATCAGCACCTGGCAACTCGCTAGAATGTTTTAATGTGGAGCAAATTGTCATTTATCCTCGTCTAAGTTGGGTAAAGGAGAAAAACTGTTCCTGCGATTAAAAAAAAAAAGTCTTCTTTTCTTTACTTTTTTGTGAGTTTGAACTGTACCACGGTTGCACAATGGCCTCCTTCCATTCTCCCTATTCACTCTGAGTCCCCCAACGGGTGGAGCCGGGCGGTGAGGAACAGGGGAGCAGTGAAAGGGAGGTAATCTTTCGCTCCTTTGCATAGCATAAAGGCTTAACTGGAGATCGGCTCACACTCTGCGGCACGCACGGTCGAGTAACACTAGCCAGCCCACCATTGGCTTTAAAAGGAAAGTTGGTCGCAAATCAGAGATCTGAGAGGAAGTGGATGAAGCAATAAATTAAACATGCGGAGAAAACACAAATACTGAGTTTCGCAAGGTCTCAAACTGGGGTTGTGTGTGTGTGTGTGTCTGGCACGGGGTCGAGGGACGCTGTGGTCCATTTATTTACTGCCTTTGCAGATGACAGGCAGCTGCTGCACTCATGAGTCAGCGGATGATGGATGGAGAGGCAAAAAAAAAAAAAACAAACACACTCACACATAGTGTTGGAGGGAATGATGGACAGATGGAGAGAAAAGCAGGACAGGAGTTTAGAGGGCTTGGAGGGGGCGACGGAAAAAAAAAAAAAAGAAGAAATGCAGCAGCAGGATGCGGGAGAAGATGAAACAAGAGCTCGCAGGGAAAGGGAGAGAGAGAGAGAGAGAGAAAAAATAATAGAACGGCGAGGAGTCAAGAAGGGGTGTCGGGGCAAGCTGGGAGAGCAGTTTGCATGGCTCCACTCTGCGGGTGACTTTAATTACTTTTCAGCGCCGCTGCCTCTCCTGGTCATGAGCCGCATGCTCCGATCACCAGCCCCTGATTATCTGGCCTTTGTGAGGGCCTCTGCTCGCTGTCAGGCCGTAATTACGTTTTCACTGGAGAGCATCTCAGCACGTCAGAAAGCTTACAAAGCCATTACCCGAGTGCTCTCCTTCTCCGGGGGTTTGAAGAGCACGGTGCGGCGGAACTCAAAGGTTAAGGCCGGTTCATCCATAAATTGTGTTAAATGATGTTATTCATAGATTTTTTTTTTTTCCATGTGTAATTATTTGCTTTTCTTTCCGTTCTCGGCAGGTTAGGGTTAAAATCGAGTCACTTTTTCAAGGCCTGGCTGCCAACTAGAGGGCGAAAAGAAAAGAAAGGGGAACTGATTGTGAGAAAAAAAAAAAAAAAGGGTGATGATTCATAATGAGACGGCAAAATAAAGCTGCCGACCGTCCAGCCATTGCGAAACACTCATCTGCACACTCATGCTTCCCCTGACAAAAGGCGAGCGCTGCCTCGCGCTCCCGTCTTCACTGTGTAAGCAACATAGTGGTGCCATAATGAATATCAGCCTTGCAGGTGAGAATAAAGCACCTGTTTCCCGGTCGACACAGCTGTCCCCATGGTCACCATGTCCGAGCCAAATGGACGCAAGGTGTTTATGTGTTTCCCAGGTGCTTTTCTCAGCAGCTCGCCAACCCTGCTCTCGTCCCACCCTTCAGAAACCTCCCCCCCAATGTCCTCGCGTTGCTCTTTCAGCGTGGGTGCGTTAGCATTCGAATTCATCTCAAATCACACATTTCTGCTCATGAACTGGCTAACCCTTTTTTTTTTACGCTTCTCCTCGGTCCATCTCTCTTCCCATATCCCCTGCCGGTGATCTTTGCGGAGTCGTATATCCCTGCCATTCTCTCCCTCTCCACCGAAATCCCTCTCCACTGGACCGGAGAAGAGGGAACGAGATGGCGTGAAGAGAGGGAGCAGCAGGTGTCTATTGAAGCGATGTCCGGCCGGGCAGCCCACCTCCAAGCGTCCGCATCCCATGAGCTCACCGTCGCCTGCGTTAGTCTGAAGGTCGCACCTCTCCGAGCCATCGCACACAGCTGCCTCGGGCCCTCTGAGCCCCCATTCTCATCCTGCAGACCAGCGCCTGCCCGCTGGGCTAAATCAAAAGAGCCCGGACGGACCTTCAATCGCACCAAAGTCAAAAACGACTCCGGGTTTGTTTGCGCCGCTATCAAGAGCGGAGCTACGGAACATCTCTGCAGGGTGCTCACCGACCTGCTATCTGTTCGTGTCGCCTTCTCTGCCGTCTTTCTCCCTCGATATGTGTCGAGTGAAGTCATGAGAAAGAAAGATTACAGGAAGAGCAACGGATAGCAAAGGAAAGCGGAATAGCCCAGCAGGAACCTGCAGAGAGAGGAGCGAGCGAGTATACAGTCGCAGCGGGACGACATTACACATTAACATTGCTCTGCATCACAAGTTGAGGGAAATCATATATTCAATTCGACTTTTAATGTTGACATTCCTCCACAATTCACCAGCCTCAGGCCTGAATATTGTGATCCTGCGTCAGATCCAGTGATTCAGTGAATAAGTCCGGCTGCAGACGACTCCTTCTGCGAGACCCTGACAGGACCTTCCTTTCATTCCGCCAGCCAGAACCCCCTGCTACGCGACAGTGAGGAGGTCCGCCTTTAATTAATAGAGTTATGACTTCAAGGTTCCCTAACATAGGGCAGAAAGTATTTGGAAGTCGGCGGACAGAGGAATGTCAGTCTCCCCGTGCACCTTGAGGCCGCGTAGCCACTGAGCAAACACCACTGTGAGGATAACAAAGGATTTAGGACCAAGCAGAGGTCGAGCTGGAAAAGCAATCCGCGCAGGTTACTAACAAACAAACAGTCTTTCCAGGAAGTCGTAGACAAAAACGAACGCAGAAGAATTTCTCGCTCCGGGCTCAAGATATGACAAAATGATGTCATTATAAGTTAAATTTATGCAGCTTTAATTAATTTGTTTGCCAACAGAACAAAAGAGAAGACAACAGCGACATTTTATTAACCCATAAAGCTAATCAAAAACCAATGATCTGATGTCATGTTTACAGCCTCTAGGTATATATTAGTCACAGCTAAATTCTCCGCTATGTTAAGCGGCTAGTCAGTGGCTGTCTTTACTTTACACTGTGTGTTTGTCAGAGCTGTGACCCAATCACCAGGATAAATGTTGACAAGATACTTTTGAGTTAAAACATTAAGTTTCTTCGTGTTGGGACTTCACATTGTTTGTTTAGGTCTGTGCTTTAGGATCTTGTTAGGTTTAGGCCTAAAAATAAAACACTCGGTTAGGTTTAGGAAACATCATGTTTTGGCTTAAGATACCTGTTTTGGTCTCCACAAACATGGAGGGAGAAGTCCCGATGTTTCATTAAAAACACCCAGTTTTGTCGGCTAAAACGCGGCTGCCGATGGTCCTACTTCCTGTCAAAAATATCTTTTTTTTTGACACTGCAAACGCGGCTGCCTCAAGGTCTCCTAAAAGATATCCAGTGGTGTCACACTTACAAATGCCAAAAAGCAGACTTGCACAGCGCTCCCCCGGCTTGGCAGCCTTGTCACTACTTACCAGCTAACTTTGAACATTTCTGGCATCTGCAGATTCACTAACTGCTTACATTTTTATCCTGGTGACTGGGCTGTCCACCAACAACAGCTGTCTGAGACGCGAAACAGGGCATATAAGAGCGGTTAAAGTCGCCCAATCAGTATAAAACCAATATTACTCTAAAAAGCTCTGTACAAACTGTCGAGTCTGCCGATAAATGTCTGGCGATTTAGCATCGCCCTTTCATAACACTGTCAGAATTTCAGCCGAAATTGCCTCCAGACATCGCTCCTTCTTGAGCCAAATGCAAGGCATTATAAAAACTTTTTTTTTCTCCAGACAGACACTGATGTGTGAAATTGTCGCACTTCCCCTTTCAACCGAAGAATTTCCGACATTGTAATTGGCGGCATTATCGCGCACGCACCAAACTCTAATTAGGATTTTGGCCAACAGCCCGACTTTCCGGCACATTTCACGAAAATCTGTTAGCACAACCGGCGAGGAGGCGAACGCACTAAAGGGACGGGGAGACATAACCCTCCTCGCCGGAGTTAAAACAAGGAGATTGGATGTGAGGTGGTTAACTAGCTGCCTGATTTTCACTACTTGGCTCAGCTGTCTGTTCATAAAGCCTTAGAGGAGCCGCTCCTTATGTGAAGGTCTGTATCCTGGCAACCATAGAATTGGCCTTGAAATGTGACTGGGAGTTATCCCTGGCCTGCAGCTAAAACATCTCCAGGGGGGATTTTCTAAGGCACAAATATGTCACATTTCAAACCACCTCTTCAGTTATACATATCCATTGTTAACAGCAATAAAACTCCAGGCCGGGCCATCCTCTAAACGACCTTCATTATCCCCGCAATTTACACCACAACCATTGCCCTTCTCCGGGGCACTTTGGTGGCAGATAAAAAGCTCCTTGCGTGTCGTGGTTATTTATCTGGAGCAAATATTGTCAACAGCCTTTGATTGCTGACGCGCCTGATCGCGCCTCTGTGTCTCTTTCATGTGCTGTCGCACTCAGCATGTGTGTGTGTGTGTGTGTGTGTGTGTGTTTGCTTTTCCAGCACTGCCAGCCATCAGAGGAGAGCGAGAGCCTGCACTTCCCCGAGACCAACTTCCCCTGACACATGGCAAGATTTCTTTTTTTCTTTTTTTTTTTTGTCAAGCCTCTCCTAGAAGGCAGCAATGCTACCAATTACCTCCGCGGAGCCAGCCAGCCGTCTCGCCGGCTTGACAGATGACTTTGACCTCGGCAAACATGAGGACCTTCTCTTGGTTGACACATACGCCTGCCGCTGAAGGGAGAGAGGTTGACGGGTGGAGGTGTGATATGGAAGATGCGAGGCTCGCGCTCAGATTGCATCCTGTGGAGCGCGAGCCCTCAGGCAGGCAAGGACAGGTAAATTACCTTGATGGCATCGTTCTGCGCGACCCCTGCGAGCGCACCTCCGTGCACACATACTTACAGTGACATTTTTCCCCCCCTGATGATAGGGTTCATAACCCGCTCCCTGCCGGGCCCGAGAGCTCAACCACACTCTTGCAGAGCCGCGAGGCCGCGAATGCAGCTTCCTGCGATAAGAGGCACTTAACTCGACAACTGACACGCTGGAGCGAGGACAATGATAATACAACAGTGATGATGTTTATATGTATCTTGGAGGATTTGTCCAGACAATCATTGCAAACCACTTCTCATAAAGCTGAACGAACTTACTGGAACACGACCAGAATGCCCCAATCTGAACAAAGCAAACAATAACAAGACATTTCCTTTCTCTTCCGAACAATGCAGATGACTGAGCGTCTGACTCCGTAACCTCGCAGCCTCCCTCGTGTTTTTTTTTGATGGAGTTGATATGACTCCGCTAGTGTGCTCCCATGAGATGGAGAGTGAATATAAAAAGCAGTGTAACTATTGAACTTAAAGAGGGCACTGTGTAGTTTTGGAGAGGAAATTGATACTAGGAATTTTAATATTTACGATATTAATGTAAAGCAATGAGACTTACTCAGAAACATTTGTCTTTTATAACTTAATAAACAAGCTGTTCTCAAAGGAAAATAAGGTCCCCAGAATGCTGTTTGAAGACAGAAAGATGGCGGGGTCCGCCACAGATAAACAGTATTAAATTGTGATGTCCTGTAAGGTCAGCTTGTTTATTCAGTTTATTCAGTCATGAAAACAAAAAGAGGTCGTTCTTTTAGTTTGTTAAGGCATAACAAAATAATTCAATAAAGATATTTTGCTTCAGATTAAAATATCTTTCCCAAAACTACATAGTGCTCCTTTAAAGTCCCAATACATCAATTTAATATCAACTTTAAATGCATCCAACCACAGCAGAGTATGTAACACCCAGATAAGCCTAATGAACTATATGCACTTAACAGTGTAATTAAAGCAGACTTGTGTTGTTTTTCTAACAGTGGCACTACGTGACTCTTCACGCTGTTATTAACATTCCCTCAGAAATTACATGCTGCTAAAACAGCCTCGTGTTAATCAGAATAAGGCTCTCGAGCCTTACGCTCCCCACGCAGCTGACTTGATCCTTTGTTTTCGGCTGTTGTTATCGTAATCAAGCCTCTCGAACCGCTGGAATTTCCTCTGCTTTGGCTGACCCACCAGGCAGAGAGTGATGAAAATGCACCTCATGAGTGTGAGCTCATTATTCTCGGCTTTACACGCACGCTGTGAATACAAATACAGAGTGCGCGCACCTCGGCACCCCACCTCCGGTAAATACCAAAGTGAATTAGAGTTGATTTGCTGGGTTGGCGAGCTTCTTTGGTTATGTTCAATTTCCCGAGGATGGCTGCAGAGATTGTGATTCTCACCGCTTCGTATTATTTCACCACTCCTTTGTTATCCTCCTCTAAAGTGACTGCTGCAGACACAGAACCCACACAAATACAGGATATTGGAAACGGGTCAATTCACATTAATAACGTCCTCTCAATAACCAAATAGTTTAGATGCTGTGCCCATGACCTCTTAACCTTTTCAGATTCTGTCCCCTTACAGTCACATCACATGTCCGCTAAAGCTTCTGTGTTTTTCCTGAACGGTGTGCAGGAGATTATTTAGAAACAAACACTAAAATATGAAACACATCAGACAATGCCTCACTCATATTTAACATTGAGAGTTGCATTACTCTCAGTTTGAGTCGTAGCTTTTCCGCTCATCAGACGCGTTATAACTAGTATTAGTATTTAGAATTTCAAGGTGAGGATATGAAAAGGGCTCTGCACCTGCCTGGCAGCTACTGCAGCGCAGGAGCTGAACCACCTGGTGAGCACCGGTGGCAGGAATCTAAAACAGCGTCTCTGTCAGCACATCCTCTCTCTTAACACAGTTTGGATTAGGAAATAATTAGGAACACGATTGATGTTTAAAAGCAGCTGAACCACCTGTGAATGCCACGCTGCCGCATTATCACCCTTCCAGTTGATATGGCGAACTTGTTAGCGTTCACAGCAACGTTAACATTCATTTGGTCGCCAGATATATCTGATCTGATATCTGATTTTCATGCTTTTTCTTCTACCAGAAATTTTTTGGACATATATCTACTCTCCTTGTAAGTTAAAAGGAAGAGTTTGTACAGAAGCCCTGAGGGGCAAGTGAAGACATTTCTTTTTTCCAGTGATCCATTTTCAAAGTCTGATCTAAGTTGTTCTCTCTCCTGGTGGAAAAAGGTAATTATTTTGAGTGAAAAAAGTTTAAGCAGGACAAAAAAAAAAATCTTCTGAAAAACAATGTATATTATCCAGTTTAAAATAATTTATACTGTTTTGTTTTTTTTTAACTACGATTTCACTCAGTTTGTCACATAAAAAAATCATTTTCCCAGATGGGAAAAGAAATTAAGACACTTTAAGATTCTCATGGCAAAACTTTTTTTTTCCCACCCGTTCTCAAGTCATAAACAGGAGAGAAAACAAGATGACTGGATCATAAGAAAAGAATTAAAAAAAAACATTTCTTCACTTGCCCCTCAGGGCTGCCACAGGTTGGCGTGTTATATTTACGTTTGCGTATGTGCTCTGCAATTTTAAAGCCTAAACTTGTGTGATTAGTGCGCAGGGTGGAGATACTGGCCTGAGCTGCGTTAAAAGTACGGCTTTTAAATAAATAAAATATCAGACACGGAGACACCAAATCGGAGGCGTAATGGAGGTCGGAGGTCACTCACACATGCCGGAGAGGTGACCCAGCCAGCTGTTATCCCTGCTTGCCGCATTTGTGACATCTGGAAGCCAACCATTTATGCAGATGAGCAGCAATTAGTAGGTGGATGCTCATTTGGCCTAATGCACTCCCCAGACACGACCTGATCAAGGAAAGACAGACTCGGCGGGGTTTTCAGCAGGGACGGGCCACATTTCATGAATACTGATATGTCATGTAACGCGCTGGCTGACTTCCCCGCGGTCAGAACTGTGCAGAATTATGTACAATACCAGAGGAGTCAGTTCTCTCTTTTGGCAAAGCTGTTAGTGACAGCGCCTCAACCCGCCTGCGGAATCATTAGCAGGAGAGGCTCAACATACTGACACTGTATCTGAAACAAATGGCCTCTCTGAAGAGACAGGTGAGGCTAAGCCCTTAACTCTGCGGAGAGGGCAAGACTGCTGATTAAGTCACCGGGGCCACCTAAGTCCCAGGTGATTAACAAGCCCAGCATTCAAATTCTCCTCTTTTCCGCACACAGTGAGCCCTCTGTTTCTGATCACCCCAGCTTCCGTGAATCCTGACCTCCGCTGCTGAAAATCGAACCCGAGGTTAGCTTTTTATTCGAGAGCGATCGATTGCCGTCCCGCTGTCGCTCTCCCAATAAAGATGACGGGAACAGGCGTTTGGATCAACATCTCGGTCCCCAGATCTCCAGACAGATGGCACGTACCGGTTTCTGGAGCGTGCCCTCAGCTGTCTGCAGCAGCCCGGCAGACAATCGCTCGACAATCTACCCGTCGACAACACTCCACCCGCCATCAAAATTATATGGCCAATATGCTCCGTTTCAGCCGAGGCTCAGGAGAATATCCCATTATGGCCTATTTGCATCACGCACTCTTCCAGTGTAATAAAGCAGAATGTCTGAAAAGCGAAGGGGAAATGTTCAGGCAGTAACCTTGAAAAACACACGTGCGTGGAGGAACAAGTTTCTCTGTTAAGCTAATAAGGCGGGTGTACTCTTCCCCAAATCAGCTGTTTAATTAGCGCGGACAGATATCCATCATTGCTTCTGCCGATAGCCAAAAGCAAGCTGAAGTCACAAGGAAGGTGGCGCACAGTCGGGCGAACTCCGAAAATTACCTTTTGTTTGAAAATAACAGAGCGCGGGCGGATGACAGCCATTACAACGTCTCGCACGCATTTGTGACTAATATGAAAATTGGCAATGTGGCGCCGGTACAATTTTCCGTGCTTTCAAGAGCATCGCACTTTGAACAAGTAATTACTCGGGCAGCCTCATGAAACTTGCCGTAAATTTATTTGCTGAGGTGTGTGTGTGTGTGGGGGGGACTGTAGCCGCGCGAGGGAGGAGAGGCAGAATGCAAATCGATTTTTGGAGTACCTCCTTCCTTCTCATTACCCTTGTCTTGTAAGCTTTTCTTCCCCTTCCTAAGCGGCCTCTGAAGGCTTCTCAGAGAGGGCTGATTATTTTTGACAGCAGAACAACGGTGGCCCAGGAGGGATTCAAACTCAACGCGGCCTGTCGCATAATGAGGATGTAAATGCAGGAGCGGCGCCAGGGCGGCAGAGTTCAGCGGTAATATGTCCCCAAGATCTGGCAGATGCACTAACATATTGCATATTTATATCTAATTCACACATCGATAACTGTTCTGATCTGGGATTTTTTTTTTTTTTTTTTTTGAGCCAAGCGGGACAGACGACACCTTTCGGTCCACATGGTCTGGGATTTATGCAAAACACCGCTCGTGAGTCAGAGTTTTGATTCATCTTAGGTGTTATTCGGCACTCACAGCATGCAAATGTCTCTGCGCAGACTTGCGGCCAACGCCGGATGAGCTCATACTTACATATTAGCAGACAAACGACTGACTAATCTTCGCCTGGCGCTGTTAAACACGAGGCTCGACGGAGCTGAGGAGACACGCCGGGTTGAATGGGGGATAATTGGAAATAAGGCGACTGAAAGAAAATCGGCACTCGACTGATGCGAAATAAGGAAACCACAAATGGGGGAGGGGGGGAATTATTGTCACTTTAAACGATATAACCGTCCAGATGTTCGGATAGGAGCTGCTAATTGGATTGATGAAGGGAAAAGTCTGGCGTCCTCGTTAAATACACAAACGTGATGAAAAGATAATGAGAGCCGTTCGCGCAGAGGAGTTCGCCTAATTTGTTGTGCCCTTTCAGAGCCAAACTCTGGCCTCACATATACAGCTGCGCAAACAGATAAGGGCAGCGATAAGAAGAAATCGTCTGCCCCCGTGTGCGCGCGCCGGTTTAGCGGCTTAATGGTGCGTCAGCGCGGGAGGAAAGACGCCTCTGCTTGTTGGGTTACAGTACGCAAATATGCTTTTGACTCCTGACCGCCTCGCATCGTACAGCGGAGCGACTTTGAAGTCAAGTGTTCCGTAACATGGCTGAACGTGGCTGCTGTGACATAACAAATGATACTGTCCGCTGCTCACGTCGGTCAAAGGCGTGCGGCTTTTAACAAACCTGCTTTGCGCAAACATGACTTCAGTAGCAAACACAGACTCTTTTCATCTCAAAATGAGCGGTTTAAAGAGGGACAGCCAGCGAGTGGCGCCACATGAGTGGGGGGTGGGGGACCAGGACAAATGGCGGAGATAAACAAAGCCCGGGCAAACAACGAAGCCACCTGCCTCCTCTCTTCGGCGGTGCCACTCGACTCCGGACCCCGAATCAAAGACCGCGGCTTCAGGCAAAACACTCACACAAAGTAATGGGAAATGGGAAAACGTTTAGATGGGGGGCAAAATTCCATCTGAGGAAGTCTCTGTATCAGAGGCTGCAACGAGATCACCGGTGCAAAAGTGGCGCGAGCTTTTTGGTGAGCCCTAATCTTGATGGCGACAGACAGCGTGGCTCGAAAGCAACGCACTGAAAAAAAAAAAAATCATATTTTGACACAAGCTTCAGCTTCAACAGTGCTTAGGATATCGCAGCATCTAGCGATACGACTGCAACAAATGAAATATCCTTTGTTTCATCTTCCCGCACAGTTGTTGCTATAAATGTGAAAAACAGAATAGGGCCTCTCCGGAGTCAGTGTCTGGTTTGTCCATTCAGGGCTACCATACATGGTGGTGCAACATGGACAAAGCCCAAAGGAAGAGCACCACACTTCAAAGTCAAATTCAGAACTTATTAATGAGAAGCTCAATTTATAAAAACAGTGTTCCTCAGTTCAACCTTCCTTGGTTTGATAACGATAGCGAACCTTTGTTAATGTGAGCAAACTCAGCTGGATATCACTGTTTCAGTCAGATCATCGATTCTTCACAACCCTTCTCTGTTTGTATTACACAGGTTCACCTTCCGTCCTGTAACCTCACATCCACAGGAGCTGCTTGCACTGCTTTGGATCCATTTCTGAATGGCCACCTCACAAATTCGATTTAATCCCGTTGTTTTGCTTCACAGCGATTAGTGTTTTGTCTTTTGGGGGGGGTTTTGGCTAATGCAGAAAAAAACATTTAGTCATTCCTCCTTTTGAACCTACCGGGACAAGTGGCCCGTGACATCACACTGCGATAATTGTCCTCGAGACTCTGGGGAACTTTCCTGGTCTGACTCGAGCATAAAAAGAGAGTCTGTGTGGCTTTTGTGCGCGGCTATTAGTCACTCTCCCAGCATGGCAGGTGTAATCACGTCACTCTTCACGGGGAATCTTCTCTGTTTTGTCCGAACAAGTCGTGCCAGGAAGGGAGCAGGATTTGAATGGAGCATTTTGATTGTGGGCATGCGGTTTAAACTTTTTAATGAGCTTAGTCAGATGTGATTACGTGTTAGGAAAGAAACCAATGAGGGGCCTCCATGTTGTGTCCTAAATTGGGTCTTTTGTTGTGCTTTTTTTTTTTTTTGTTTAGGCGTGCGACCTTGACCTCTGGATTTGTAAAGCCTTACTCTAAAATTCAATGGGATGCAGTCATAAGGATGCAACATAGCTTTTATTATATTAGATTAGAAGAACAGTGCCTGAACTTGAGACCCAAAAATCAACAATCCTCGTTTCTCTGAACTCAGAAATGAACGAAAAACATCTTTTGGCATTTAGCAACATCGCACGTCATGCTGAGCAAAGGTGGTGTGATCTAAAATAACGCCACTACAGCAGTAGCAGCTGTATGTCTGCTGACTGACTAGAGTGTGTATATTTCAGAACAAATACATATATATTTATATAGCGTCTGTTACATAATGATGCACATAGGTTACGGAAGTAAACGCTGGACTCCAAACCAGGCGTTTTTCAGGCGGTGCAGCAGTGTAAGTAACTCCATTTGACACAAAAAAGGAAAGGCAAAAACCCCCCAAAAACATTATATGACCTCTTTAAATCTTTGGAAATTCCCAAAATACAATTTCATTTTTTCTTAAGATAAACCCAAAGTCTTCAGTCTTTAGTCTGTGGCTCAACATGTAAATAAGGTCTCTAGTCTAATGTTATTGAAAGGGGCTGTTATGAATGAGACATGAAAGCGTCAAATGTGCATTTTAGATGAAGCAGATGTGCACACTTAATGGAAAAGGAAAATCAAACTGTATGTAATCTAGTGCGCGATACGGTGGTTTTCTAATCAGTTACTGTGCACAAACATTGTGATCGGGTCTGTGCTACAGATCACAGAGTTCTGAGGGCAGCAAAGCAAACCATAGTCATTTTAAGAAAGGGGTCAGGAAATAATTGGGCTGCTCTCATTAATCGGTGATCTGATTCTGTGCTGCACATGGACCAGATCTGCAAACAGCGGGGCACGCTGTGAGGAGTTCGATAGCTCGCTGAGGGGTCGGAGGTGTGTTGCCTCTTCGCCTAACAGCGCACTGTGGCCACTCCTTCTTTTCTCATTACTCTCTGCAATAATAAAATAAAGGACTGTTCTCTCGTTTCCTAGGTGCATTTTTGACGTGCGATCGCGGTTACTGACAAACACGTCGCATTTCCTGTGACTGTTTCACAACCGTCAAACTTGTGTTAACGCAACCGAAGCAGTAACTCATTCAGTGACTTAACGGACACTGATTGAACAGAAAATGTTCTCAGACTGCCACTTTAATGAGTTAATGTGTGTTGAGGCGCTCTGTAAAACTTGATTTCTGGGGGAGGAATGGGGGTTGTTTAATAGATGTGTGAGGACAGTAAACAGATGGGGAAGCGAAGCGTTTCTGCCTGTGAGTGTAAAAAATTGCGGAAAACAAGGCTTTTTAAAAATCTTCCTTTCTGCTCCTCACCCTGTGCGAACATCTACAGTCGAACACGAGGTCCAATTTCTCCCCCTCTTATACGCCGGCTAATCTCATCGCGTCATTAGCATCGCGCGGACACAAACCTACACGGCAGCAGCAGGACGGTACCTGTAGGCGAGCGCTGACAGTTGATTATAATTGGGCTGCCTCTGCCATGTCGGAGCTTTCACATCCCATCAAGAGGAGCGGCCCGGGAGACGGTTAAAGCTGGATCACTGCTGCCTCACTGTGAGAGCTGTGAGGGCACGGCACAACATCCGCTACAAGAGGACTGGTCTGCGGAAAAACAGAATACACTCAGTGATATTCCGACGTGAAGCAGGAAGCAGGAACATCCCGGGGGGCAAGGGGCGTCACACACACATTCAGCGAGCAGCAATCTGCCTGACCCCCCACGTCTCAGGAAGTTTAGAGGAAATACATTTCTAAAGCACCTTTTCATATCAAGTGTCATAAAGAGCTTCCCATGTCGACAAAAAAGCACAAAACACACACACGGGCTCGCTGAGAGGCCTGCCAGTACATGGAGGCGTACAGATGACATTTAAAACTTTCCTGCTTCCGGCTGACCTCATGTCTTTCGAAGGCTGCTGCAGGGCCAAAGGCCGCGACGGCGAAACAAAGTTACGGATCTGGGTGTTGAACACCGGCAATGACTGATGACATGCTATGAGGAGGGCGCAGTCACGTGACTGACTGGATTTGGAGACAAAAGCCGAGGTCCTCTCCCAGATAAAACTGACTTTCACATACTTTGTCTCCGCTGCAGGTACTCTGTGGCAGCATTTTTTTTTTTTTTATCATGAATGCTCTCAATTTTGCAGAATAATTTGCCCCTCTGAATGAATTTTACATTTTTTTTTTACAAAATGCACAATTTTAAAGTCACTTTATCAGTCATCTGGAGTTCCATCCATCCAGTGAATGTAAGTCACTCTCTCTTTCAGCTCTGGTTTTGGCCACCATCAGCTGCTGACATCTCTCTGAGCCCTTTGGTCATTAAATGCATCACAGCGTTCGCCGGCTAGTTGCTCGCGGCGCCTGTCTGCTGTTTGCTCTTCGGGCAGGTACGGTCATTCTGGGTTTAACAGCTTTTTTTTTCCTGCTGAAAACAGCCGAAATTGATGTTATGAGAGCGCAAAGATTGTACTGGTGAAGGTGTGGGCCTGGCAGCTGAACACTGAGCTCAGACTCACGATGACGTTTTTTTCACGCTGTCATTTGAGACACTGTTACTGTGAAAACATCAATTATAACTGCTTTAAAGTCTGCTGTTCTGAACACAAGTGAAACAATCTGCAGTGAGAGCATTTTTATTTGCAAATTTAGGAACACAGATGGAAACTTTCAATGTATCTGAAGAAGTTTCCCCTTTGTTTTTAGAATATAAGATCTGTACTTTAGCTTTTTAATCACAGACAGAAATGTGTCGCTAAGACAAAGAGTTTTGATGTGAATGTGTAAACTAAATTTTGTTCATTTTCATCTGTTTCTTGTTTTTATGGCTTTCAGGCCTTTTTTTTTATTATTGTCAAACACAGCATGCTTCCACCTCCTCAGGCCTTTACACAGAAAGAAGACCGGCTCGTTTCCCCGCTGGGAGAACGGAACCTGTAACGAGGGCTCACAATTGGACGTCGCTTCATTTTCAAAGCTCTCGACCCAAAAGCTTGTGCAAAACACACCCAGGAGCACGAAACTGAGCTGACGAAACAAACAAGTGCCACCCGGGGGGGAGCCAGGCGCTGACCTGACCTCCCTGACAATCCAGTTCAGCTCTCGTGGATTTCAAATTAAGCCAAACAGCAGAAGAACCAGGAGTCTGCGAAACACGGCTCGACTCCCGAGCGCACTTCTCTTCACACCGGAGGATATAAACCCTCCGCAGCCACAGCGGTAACATCTGCACAGCTGCACTCACGTCTTGTTAAATTACTTTTAGTTCAATATAAAACCGTCCGACAGACGTGAACTTGACAAGGCCCTAAGGAGGATTTGCCATGTCTTAATTTGATTAAAGAGCTGCAAGCAAAGAGCAGCACATGGGGGCCGAAGGCGGCCAGCGCGCATACTATATGTACCATGTACAGCATCTGATTTAAGTGCGATCGTTCCCCGAGGCTATAACGACAGTGTAATCGCAGATCTGACATCCTGTCGTGGGCGGTTTCAAGTTAAATGTCTCATTTGTCTGAGAGCGTGGATCAGACAGCTGCAGGTCTTACACTGTAGTTTCACTGAATCCACGTTCACAACAACTGGGACCGTTTTGAACGTCTGAAAGATTTCTGAGGCACTAAGGAGTGGACAAGGACACGCGGAGGACACGACTCCACCACGCCGCGGTACTGTGCGAGTAAAGTGAAAATACATCAGACATGAGAAGCTCTGAGCAGGAAACCAAAGTTACAGTAACATTTCAGCTATTTTAAATAAATCAATATGACTCAAAGGCAGCAGATGCTGGTGGAAAACTGCAGATAGCATTTACAGGCTGCAGGCTTCTAACGCACAAGGCCTGTCACCGCCACCGTCAGGGCACACTGAGCCTTTTTGTCCCACCGATGTGATGTTGTTTCATCACACCGAGGCTGTAAAAACCCCGCTGTCCGTCTACCAACGTTCCCCTCGTGCTCTTCAGGACTGCAGAGAGAGAAAAAAAACAATAAACACTTTGGAAAGCTCCAAAAATGACCCAGTGGAATTTAAAATGCAACAACAAAATGTGGTTTATTGCTTTATGGCCCGACTGACCACCTGTGATTTTTGTGTCTACTTGAACGGTGAAGGTTGCGGGTGGCTGTAAAGTGCTGCGAACACTCACAGCAGCTCTGGTATAAACCACCGTGGAGGAATGTTTCTAAACTTGAAGTCTGTTCACTTGTTATATAAAAAAAAAAAATCTGTGAAGTAGATTTAAAGAAACTAAGGGGTTTTAAGTTCAACGTAATTAACATCACATTTATATGACCAGGAAAGTTGGTTTTCAGTCGTTACAAAATGACTTCAACCTCTCTGCTCAAACAGGAAAAAATAGCTTGTTTTGAGAATCACTTGCCACATGTAGTGAAATGTCTGGATCCTGTCTGTAGGACTCTGGGTCTGGACTGGAATCATCACACTCTTCGAGCGGAATTTTTCCCAATCAAACCACAGTCCAGTCGCCAGGATAAAATGTTGGCAGTCAACGTTTCCGCAGACTACTAATACATTCACGTACGTGTGAGTGTTATAGGCTTCACGCTTATTTAAAATGTGTGGTATCACGTTCACGGCCTGACTTTTCATATTAGGGGGGAGGGGTTGTCACATCGGTGATGTAATGACAGGCGAATAGTTTGCGAAGCTGATCACTGCAAAATTCCAGACATTCCAGGGTTTCAACATTTATAAGTGGAACCAGTGGATGATTTAAAGTGAAACTCTCGCCAAAATGCAACCTAGGCTTTTTTTGTGAATGTATATCAAACATTCGTGTAAAAGCATAATTACGACGAAAGAGGCACTTTTAAGATTGACTGTATTTTCGTTTTCAGCTCAAACTCATTGTCAGTGGACCTCGGGACAATTTCCAGCCGTGGAAAGGCCGCTATTTAAAGCCAAAACATGATCTTTTCCCACCCCTGACCAACTGTTGCTGTGCCTAAACCAAACCAAACCAAACCATGAGCACAGCTCCCTGACAACATTAAAAAAAATGATCTAACCTAAAGAAACATAAAGCTGCAACACAAAGAAATGTTACGTTTCAACATACGGCTGGTTTTCAGAAAGGTACATTGCCAACATTTATTCTGCCGACTGGTTTGCAATACATCTGATGACTATCAGTGATTAGAGGTTCAGTCAGCACCCATCACTGTTATCCAAGGTGATGCCTTCAAGTGTCTTGTTTTGTTTGTCCAACATGAAAAACCCTGAAACATCCACTTAACAACAATATTGAACAGAACAAAAGAAATGGCTCCTACAAAACGATCAGGGATTATTGGGGTTGCACAGCTATTTTGATATACATGGAATGAGAACTGACAGATATCAAAAGTGGGGTACTGAATTTTAAAGTTTATGGTCAAATTATAAATTAATACATTTCAAGTTCACATGAAGTTCCATGTCTATCAGGACAAACAAACAACAGTTTGTGAAATGATACTTTAGCATTTGTTTAGCCAAAAGCAACCTCCTGTTTTTCCATTTCTGTCAGGGGATGTTGTAACTGATAATAATAAATGTGTAACACCCTGAAACTGTGGTATTTTCTGAGAAGGATATCATACAGTGTAAATGTGACACACGTGAGTAGCTGTCCGATGAAGGAGCAGCTGTTCGGCCTGTAGCGGCAACAGCGACAAACACCACGAATATAAAACCCCAAGAAAGCTCTCAGGAACCCAGAGACCAGAGCCTCGGGGTCGTCTAAATCTTCAGTCGGTTACTTTGGTGAATTTTGGACGAATAGAAAATGTTTTAACCAATCACTGACGTCAATAGCAGAAATAAAATCTCATTTTATTTATTTTATTTCCGTTTCAACAACACTTAAAGGATGAGTTCACCTAAAAAGAAGAATTTAGCCATCCGGTCAATCCACTCACCCTTATGCTGATGGAAAAGGCGGGTGAAGTTTCGTAGTCCACGAAACATTTCCGGAGCTACGCGGCAAAACAGATTTGCAGCCCTCTCCCTAAACAACCGGTGTGGATGGGGACTCATTTTTAAAGCTTCAGCAAACAACATGAAAACGACCATACAAATGGCTCCGCACATCTCGTCTGGTCTAATCCAAGTTTCTGAAAACCCCCCCGAGATCTCAAAATGATTTGTAAAAATGTCATTTACGACCCTTTCTAAGCCACGATCTTCACTTTAGCTGAAGTAAAAGCATTAAAACTGCATATTGAGGATGTAAATAAAGTCCTTTCATAACTATTTGGGATCTCAGGATGTGGATTACTCTGTACACGCTGTATGAAGTCATTTTATGTTCTTGCAGGTTCCCATCTACTTCAGTGTTTTAGGAAAACGTTGCAACATCGTTTTACTGTGAGGCTCCAGAAATGTTTTGCGGACTACGAAAAAAAAACCTCACTCGAATTTCCCTCGGCATGGGGGAGAGTAGATAACGACTGAATTTTTACATGTTCTGGCGTAATTATCCTTTTAGTGTCTTCTGCAGCAGGTCAAACAATTAACCTTTAAAACCCGGAGGGAAAAAAAAACACAAATACACTAAATTTCCGAGAGACACTTTGAGAGTGAGACCACATGACGATGACAGGAAGAGTGTTTTAAAAAATAAAAAAAACACACACACACACACACACACACACACACACAGCGGATACACTCAGTAGGAGGAGAGAACATAAAGCGCTCCGTCTCTGGCCCCTCGTGCGTGCGAGTAAAACAACATGACAAAAGACTCGTTTGGAAAAAAAAAAAAAGAGAGAGACACGAGGAGGGTTTACTTGACATCTGAGTACACGGTTCATGACAGACTTTGATCAGCGCGACACAGGCAGTTCCTTCAGGTGTGCTGGTGAGAGAATTACCCTTAAAAAAAGGCAGAGGAGAGAGAGAGAGAGAGAGAAAGACTCCTTCATGCATTCAGCCAGCAGCTCTGACGCTCTGCCAGCTGAGGGATGAAGTTTGAAACCACACAAGGATCAAGTAACAGGACACACCGTAAACAGAGAAGAAAAAAAAAAAATGTTCACTCCGCTTACGAGAGAGGCGGGTACGCTTTAAGACAGACGGGTGAAGCTTTTTATATATTATATATTATATATATTATATATTATATATATATATATATATATATATATATATATATATATATATATATATATATATGTGGAGGGGCCAGTCAGCTGACTCAATCCAGTGTCTCAGATAATTGAATGGTGATTGCTGAGGGGGCCACTGAGCTTCAGAGGATGCTGAGGATTGTGGCTTTAAGGCAATAACATGTGAGAATCAGACAACTACACTGACTGACTGGATGAATGAAGGCTTGCTATAGATTCAAAAAGCAGGTCGTTTGGTAAAAGGCTACTCTACTTTGCAAAGCAGTTCGTTTCTGCAGGGGGCACCCCACCACCACCACCACCACCACCACCACCACCGGGGCACCCACGAGTCAGTCCCCTGGCTCGCTCCGCATCTCCTCCACGCTCCTGAAGTGGGTGGCCAGCTCCTGCAGCACGGCCGCCCTGCCCAGGTGATCGTTCCTCCTCTTCTCCATGATCATGTCCTCCAAACTCTGAAACTCCAGCACGTGCGAGTGCTTGTCCGACATGAAGACCTTGAGCCTGTACGGCTGCTTGCCTATCCGTATCTCCCCGCCCATCTTGAACTCCCTCTTGCCGAACATGCACCAGGCGGCGAAGCACTCGGAGTTCCTCCAGCTCAGCTCCCGGTCCTTCAAGCCCACCTGCTCCATCGCGTTCTGCACCACCATGTCCGGGCCCAGGGCTTTGAATTTGTAAAAGTCGTTGACGATCCGGCACCTCCTCCCCTGGCTCGCGTCCGTCAGGAAGCTGTTTTTCACCTCGGCTCTGTGCAGGTGCACCACCTGGAAGTCCCCCACGTACACGGCCCAGTGCGGGTACTGGCCCGTGGCCACGAACTCCACCAAGTCCCCCGCTTTGCATTTGTTGAGCAGGTTCTCCGGGGAGTACACCTCCAGGCTGGCGGACTTGGCGCTCTTCTCGTAGATGCACTCGTCCCTGTTGTAGACGGCGCACTCCACCTCGTCGCGCTGGTCGTAGTGCTTCTCTTCCTGATTCGGGTCCCTGTCCGCGCCGTCGGCCGCGCAGCTCTCCTCCAGCTCGTCGTCGTCGCTGGAGAATATGTACGAGACGCCGATCCGCGGGCCGTCCTCCGCGTCCACGCCGTTCGGGTCCACCGTGGGAACTTCTGCGTAACTTAAATGCGACAGCTTGTCCATCTGGTTCCCCATGCCGCTGCTCACCTGGGCGAGCAGCCCGCGTAACACGATCTGATGCCGATGGGGCTGTTACCGAAACATCCCCACCATCTGCCTCGAAACCTCCGCCGCCGCCTCAAACTTCCTCCTCCCTGCCGTCAGACAGGGGGGCTGTATCCAAATTACGCATAGGAGTATCTCCGTGATGCGGAGGCTGGTCGAGCCTGTTCGCGCCCCATCAACAAGTGGAGTCCGGAGGAGGAAACAAACCGGTTTCCAATTCAAACGGGAGATAATGTTGTCCCCTCAGGCAGCAGCCTCGTAGCCTCACCTGCTGTTTTCCCTGCGTAAAGTTCCGTCCGCCGGGGCGCCACAGAGGAAAACAACCAGAGTTTTAAAAAAGAAAAGAAAAACAATCCAAGTCCTCGGCACACAGGACTGCTCGCGTGTGTGTGTGTGTACACACCGCAGATAAAGTAGTCCACTGCGCTGCGCACTGTGCCGGCGGTGAGCTGGAGGCAGGTCTGCGACTCGGCGTCGCCCCAGCGACTCTCTCCGGCTCCACGCAGCTCTCTCTGCTGCTTTTAAAGCGGAAGTGCGCGTCATTCTCATCACCGCACCTCTGACATCCGCTCCTCACCTCCACAGAAACCTCGCCGCTGATGGAAACACATGTTGTGCTTTTATATATATATATATATATATATTATTTGACCGACTGGAATAAAAGTCAGATACAAAGTGGGAAAAAACATTGTTTGTTGGGGTAAATACACTGTTCTGTGTACGCAGCAATGATGTATACAGTGCATGCTGTTCTAGAGGGTTCTAGAGGATTCAGTGTTTTAGTTAAAGCAACATTATGTAACTTTGATAGCTTAAACTAACACCTTCAGAATCATTTTGGATGGCACAGCATCTGTCACTGGATTCTTCAGTATGTGAGAGGTGCAGGATCGCAGCCTGACACACCTGTTTACTCCAACACTTAAGCAGTAACACTGTTACTATGTAATAAGGTTTGTTTGTAGTTGACACCTACAACACCTCTGACAAGTTGTCACAGACCCGGGGTTTGTGTTTACGACACGCTCACACGCTGTAGGGGGCGCCAAATCGCACATAATGCCAATTTCTACATTATGTTGCTTTAAGATAGTTAATGACGTTTGTTGAATTTTATTTATTTGTTTGGTTAATTAAAAGCTTATCCATATCACATTTCATTGTATACATTTTTTTAGTTTAAATTATTTTGTGTCATTATGGCGTTATTTTAATTTGTTGACATTATTTAATTTTTACATTTTTTGGACCAATTTTTAATGTAGTTTACTTAACTTAAAGGTTCAGCTTGTAGGATTTAGTGCCATCTAGTGGTGAGGTTGCATATTGCAACCAAGTAAATATCCCAAAAGAAAGAAAATCAGAGAAGATCCTCTCTTGAGCATGACGGATTGCTGCGCTTTTTTCTTCTCTTTTCTTTTTTTGTCTATTTATCGTATGTATTCATTTAAATTTTATATCTTTTACTTTTTATTTGATATTATCCTATGTATGTTTAAAGTGCAGAGTAGAAAAGCATCAGTGCTGGGTTTAGTGGCCGACCTTATTACGAGTTACAGATCTAGGCAGTGAGGAGCTCGGTGAGGGGTCCAACATCTGCCGATGTTTTACTGTTTTCGACCACCTGTCTGTCCTTGAGTGAACCAAAACTGCAGAGTCATTTGCTCCCTCTCCATCTCCTGGTGGGACCATAATGTCTCAATTACGTTTGTAGTGGCTGGTGGCCCTGCCTCGACTCGCTCTCAGTTATGGGCTATTTTCTCACCACTGTATCCCACAGGCGAGCAGAATGTGCTCACTATGCCCCAAAAATGGCACACACTGCAGCAGCCTCTGCGTGAAAACACGTGTCCCGGCAAACAGCATTGCTGTGAGTGAGAGACTGGCAGACATGTTGAGAGAGTTCAGCGTGTTTGACAGGCTGTAAATGGAAACAAATGTTCAACTCTGAAGGAGCAAGACAGACAAGCGACGCAAACTCTAACAGAGTGGATGAACCTGAGTTTGATCCCGGCAGTGAGCGCCGTACCCGCGGGAGGGACTGATTACAAAACGACTGCAAAGTCATCCAGTACAGATATGATAGAGGACATGTCTCGACAGAAAGAAATACTTTCTCTGATCCTTTCATCAAGTTTAAACGGGCACAGTGGCCACTGTGGACTCAGCAGATTAACAATGGAGGACTTCGGAAAGCACTCCTTAAGACTATTGGGTTAATTAAGAAACAGCTTTCCTCAAGCTGCGCGGGATCACGCCGTGTGATTTCCAACCCCATGTAATCCAGATTGAGCGTGCTTCCCGCTTAATAAGGTTCGACCTGGGTCACCAGGTTCAAAACAGGCTTCTATGTCCAGGTTTCCAGGTCAAGATGGAGCCAGCATTAAACAGTTGTAGCCACACTAGCAGTGAAGCACTGTGGAAAGGTCTGTCTGTTGGTCTGTGGTCATGGTTCCCAGAGGATGAACCCTCACGACATTGTTTATCCCCCGATGTTTACCGTAGCACCATCAGCACCTTAAAAACATTGACCTGCGTACTAAACTTTTGCATCTCATTTAATCAACCAGCATAACATTTTGTTGGCTATTCATGGTTCCCAGCTGATGTATCCCACCGACTTTGTTTCATGTTGTGCCAAGACCTCAAAACTTTAACTCATCCACTGTTGGATCTCATCTAATCTACAAATTTGCATTAACATTTTTTCAGACATTCACGGTTCCCAGATGATGTATGCTCAGAAAGTATCTTCTAGCGCCAACATGACGTTAACATTTGTGGTACTGAGGAAGAAATGTAATAAACATGTTCATCCGCTGACATTTTAACAAGCGCCATCCTCCTGTTCTAAACACATGGGCTAATGCTAGAATTAAGAATGGCAAACGTGCCTCACAGAGCTCCGAGCACAGCTGTGCACTCAAAGTCTTCAAGTGTTCAAACAGAATTTGTGTTTCCATGTTGTTCCGAGTTTGGCTGGTGTCCAGGTAAACTCGACACAAAAGTGATTATCTACAAAAACAAGAGGGGCAAAGTGTGGCAAGAACTGACCTGATAGGAATGCAACGCAGTTAAAATGAACAACACCAAAGATGCAGATAATGTCCTGCCAGTTTCACTTGAAATGAGATAAAGATGTATGAGTGGCCGAGAGGAATGTGTGAGAAGCCCGTATTCATCCACCACCTTCAGTGACCTTTCATCAGCTTTAGCTCAACTTTCTGCATCTGCTATGACTGCGCACAGCCATTCCCTTTTCTGTGTTCTATTTCAGCCCTGCCTCGGAGCAGTCCCTGTTCGCATATGGTGGAAGTCAAAAATAACAAATCTGCAGAATGAATTCGGGAAATGTATTACACATTTCTCGCGCATCACTGCAGGGCTGAGGGTGTTAGGAGACAAATGAACTGCTAGAGCGGTGACACGCAGCCCATTTGACCGTTTCTTGGAGCTTCTTATCCTCGGGTGGCATGACCCAGTTTACGCCCCTGGTGCCCCCCTGTAATTTGCGGTGCTGGGAAATTACTGGAGCAGGGAGGCCTGGGAGACATAGTCAATTAGGCGGGGCTCCACCTGTCCAGTGGGGGCACAGCCAGCCACGGACTGACACCTTAATCTCCCCCCCACCCCACCCCAAAAAATGTGGGTTTTTCATAGCTTTTCAAAGGCTCCGCTCGCATGCACGCATCAGACATTGTTTTTCAGCTCAGCATCCATTTAAATCGACAAGGGTAGGTGAACAAGTGTGTACTTGAGGCAGATGGACACAGCATCCGGAGCGCTGCGTCTTGCGCACCATCTGTTCCACCTGGCTAGGAAAACATCCACCGAGCACGGCTTAATATCATGTAATGTGATTGGCCACATTTCAGAGGCAGTAGGGGCTGGGATCAGCGATACAAAACCATGTTTTGGGAAAAAAAACAACACTGGGAGACATTTTCAGGGAGGAAAAAGTTATTACATATTTATTTATACTTTCATATACTTTTTACATATTTATTTGTAATAATAATAATAATAATAATAATAATAATAATAATAATATGTATCTGGAGCAGAGAGGGGAGATGAAGCAAGGATGGAGGAAGGGCATGTTGAAGGAATGTCACTTTGTTTTGTTTTTTTTTTAACCCATTTAATTACATCATTATCAACTCAAGTCAATGATATTCACAGTCCCATTAAACAAGCTACAACAAAGATTTCCTAAAATATAGGCCGACATATAAAACTAGCTTTTTTTTTTCTTTTTCTTTTTTTTTTAAACACTGTGGTGGATGTATACCTGGGGGAGGATGGGGGAGATCTGGGATGTACTGCAACTAGAACAGACAGGCAGGATTGGTGGGAAGGAGGGGAGAGGGGCTCTTATTGTGAAAGGTAGGCGTGTACGAAAACACACCAAAAGTGAGGTGTACAATACACACGCATACACAACATACACACAATAGTTTTCTACAGTCATCATGCTTCAACGGGACCTCGTGGTTAAGTTTTTTGTTTTTTTTTGCCTATTTCAGCGTCACGTTATGAGAACTGACAACCACAAGTGGGTCAAAAAAAACTGCAGCTTCCTTCAAAAGAATAAAAACCTCAACAAAATGGGTTGTCACTCTAAATGCAATGCAAAAGTACTCCTGGAGCCACACTGACAATTCGTGACGGACTTTGCACGCTTTTTTGGGGGGCCATCGATATCTAGACGGAGCTGGGCAAAGCATTAGCATTTCCATCCCATGGTTTTGTGACAGCTTTCACAGCGAAAGTTCTTCTCTCTAGACTACAAAGCGGCTTTTTTTTTTGGCTTTTTTTTTTCCTCAAAACACGATGTAAACAGAATGCCATGGAGAGTGTGGCTGGGCCGGCCAAGAGCGCACTGCACACACGCTGGAGTCGATCCAGGGAGAGATGCTGGCAGGCAGCAGTGGCAACAGGCCCGGGTCAAACACACGGACCTGACTGTTCCCATTCTATGCAATTAGGTGCACTTGGATAATCTTGTTGAATTCTTGAGCACGGGGTCAAGGTTTGTAGTTCGTGACCCCAATCATGTTGCTTTTATTGGTTATTTACACTCATTCAAATTCAAAATGCACATATAAATCATCTGTAAAATCTAAGAAAGGCAAAAAAATAATAATAATAACTAAACATAAGCAAATCAAATCCGGAGATTTGATCAAAGACCTGGTGGTTTATGATTGGCTGGCTGGCAGTAATAAGGCAGCAAAAGAAGAAAAAAAAGGTAGGAGAGTAAAACAGATTCAAGATTTAAAAAACTCATTATACAGGAAAGGAAAATGGTCTTTGGTGTTTCTCTTGTACTGAGAAGAAAATTATAACAAAGGATTAAAAAAAACAACAACAAAAAAAAAAAACTGCAGTCTCTCTGATGCCAAGTCAATTTTTAACAAGTTTCCAAGAGGAAACACTCTCCTGCTGCAAACGTGAGCTCTAACATCATGTGCGCACTACGACGAATCCAATGCTTGAAAAAAATAAAAGAAAAAAAAAAAGAAAAAAAAAAGAATGACATTTACTTCATCCAAAGGTTTGGAGAAATCCTGCACAGTGCAAATAATAAATGCCCTCAATATTGATTACAAGTAAAGAGAAACTTTTTTTGTTGTTGTTTCTTTTTTATGGTATGAGTTGTGCGACAGTATCATGCATCAGATCACTTAACATGAGACAACACGGGGGAGGCAGCGGGGTCTGTATCTGGACTCCACTCTTGGTCCTAGAATATGCATATTGTTGATTCCTGAAGAAGTCTGTTAAACACTTGGGTTTACTTTGTGGGTCATTTTTTCTTTCTTTTTTTTTTTTCTTTTTTTTTTTAACAACATCTATTCAATACCAAGCACTTAACACTCCGCTCCCGAGGATCACAAAACATCCAGTGATTGAAGGGGAAAGGGGCTGGTCAGTGGAGGACAGCGCTCGTGTTTCCAGTTAAATGGTGTTCCAGGTTATAATGCTGTTTAACCTGCATCACTGTTATATAGTGTGATAATAGCACCAACCCAACAGATAACACTGCCTTACTACGGATACGAGGAATCACAAAGGGGAAGAGCAGGAAGGGGGTTTGAACTAGTGTCAGAAGGATGATTCCTCATACAGTAGGTAAATGACAAAGTGCTGGCGGGGCTAATTTTCCCATGAGTGGACACTGACGGATATGAGGGCGAGGCTTCTGAATGAGTGCTTCCTTGTGATGAAGATGCAGGGTTGGACCTCGATTAAGAATTCCCTCGTGACCAAATCGGGAAGTTTCCGTGGGGGGTTTATGTGGGTTGGTCCTTCTGCAGAGCTGAGATGTCTAGGGGAGGAGGGGCCCGCCCGCTCCACTCCTTCAGCTGCCCGTCCTTGAAGAGGAGGTTGAGAGCGGGCAGGGGGACACCGGACTCTGCCGGGGGTTGACTGAGAGGGTTCGACACGCCGGTGTCCATGTCAGAGGGCTGAACGGTGTCCTGCAAACACAAGGGGCAGATGTCACGGATCAGAACATCAGGCGGAGCGGATGAGACACGCGGGGGAAGGATACATCTCTCCGGGATAAAATAGTTTCAGGAAAGGCGAGGTAGAACGGTTCCTGTCTGATTCATTTCTGCTTTGGAAAACATCCAGATCACATAGACTGGGCTTCAGAATAACTTTTTTTTCCCCAATAGCAGCACTGGTTCACCCTGCTGAAAACTTTAGGAGCACCACTTTTGTCAGGGAACGAAACACATTTTCTCCCATTTTAACTGCGTCACAGAGGAACGCTTTGATGAATTTTCTGTTTTTTTAATTGCTGAGGCAGCCATGGCAACAAGTTACAAGCAGAAATGCTGCCATTTCACATGATACTATGATGATGATTTTAAAAAGCTAAATCACAGGGGGGCATGCACAGCGGTGCTTCTGGTCATAAAATGTAGTTGCAATAGCTCCAAAAATGGTCCCAAGATGGCTGCGCGTACAGCTGCGGCTAACAGTTATTTTAATCAGCAATTAATCTGCGAATCATTTTCACAATTAATTAAGTGATTCTTTTATCTGTACAATGGCAAACACTGCGAAATTGTGATTTACTTATACCAATTTCCCACAGCCCAATCTGAAGTCTTCAAATTTGTTCTTTTGTCCAACCAACAGTCTAAAACCCAAACACTCTTCATTTACTCTCATAAATGACAAAGAGAAGCAGCAAATCCTCACATGCGAAGAGCTGGAACCAGCAAAAAATGACTGAAATAATTGATCTTTTTAATTTATGATTAAAATAGTTAGCAATTCTTATCCTTGTGTTTGATGAATCAAATAAAGGACTAATCGTTGCATCTCTAAAATGACGAGGTTGAGAGTTTGTGTATAAATGCAGCATTGCAGACTGCACCACGAGGCTCAGTTACATTAGTCTGTCTTCTGTCACACAAAAGAGACAGGATGTTCAAACTTTAAACTAAAACTACATATTCACCATCCCCTTTCATTTTCCATTAAATTGCCTTTCTCTCAATTCTTGATTATTCCTCCTCTTCACACTCACAAATCAGCTTATTTTTCATTATTTTTTTGTTACTGCTCTCAATTTCAACGATTTAATTGTTTTGCATGCTTTTTCATGCTTGCAGTTCTTTCTCGGTTTCTCATCTAACTTTCAGAACACTACAAGCGCGATACACGGCATCTCTCGTATTTCCGCCAAAAGATGTACATCCAGTCAGAGTTCTATTGTAGATCATGTTACAATAACGTTATGTTTATGAGGCTGACAAACTTATTAGGATACCTACTAAACAAAAATTAGCTGACTGGTGTAAGAATCATTTACTGTATTATCGATTGATTAAGAACAAAAGGTTCAGTGAAATACCTGGCGGGAGCGGTCACGGTTGCTGATGATTGTTTTAAGTTTTTTCAAAATCAAGTGAGATGAAAAAATACACTCAAGTACTGCTCATATTTATTCCAAATAAAAGACTTTTCAACAAGATCACAGCTTGAATATCTCACCCTGACTACTTGTTGTATATAAACCAACAATTTTATTAAATACATTTAAGTCTTTTTCATCAGTCTTGTGTTGATGGTTCTAACCCGACGTGATTTAGAATACCAAATTGCTGATATTTTCACTGGTCGCTGTTATTTATTTTTGCGAATATTCTCGAGTGCCCGTCTGAAGAGACGGCGGAGTGTTTTTACCTGGAATGACTGAACGAAGCTTAACACCTTCAGCGATAGCTTTCGGCTTGAGTGAAGTAGCTCTTGAAGGCTGTAAAAAAAAATAAATAAATAACAACGCTGGAGTCTGGCACTGCTTCAAAATACGACTTTACACTTTTCTCTGTGTTTTTAAACAAAAAGTGATTTTTTTGAGATTGCTGGCTGTTTTGTATCTATTTTTTTTACCTTTCGTTGCAGCACAGTTTGTGCGAGGCGATTTTTCGACACACTTTGCGGTTGAGCTCGGAGCTGAAGAGGGGCATGCCAAAGCACAGCTCGAGAGGGACCCACTCGTCTTCAGCGTTAAGGGCTGAAAGAAACGGATTGGAACATTCAGTGCAGCGTGAGGCATGTATCATTGAGCATTAAGTGGGTTTGAACCCAGCATGAGACCTTTGCCACAATTTCCTACGTCTTTCCCCTCTTTACTGTCTCTTTAGACCCTCAAACATCTCTTCAAAGTAAAGTTACTAGGAGATAAAAAGTAGACTT
This sequence comes from Acanthopagrus latus, assembly GCF_904848185.1. Lineage (NCBI taxonomy): Eukaryota > Metazoa > Chordata > Actinopteri > Spariformes > Sparidae > Acanthopagrus > Acanthopagrus latus. The sequence continues at coordinate 12,764,888 of NC_051041.1, read as the reverse complement.
ACTGTCTGTCTTTACTTTGCTGCCATCCCCGTTGTTTTCTTCTGTCACAAGCTCGAAAGACTCCGTGCTGCCGTTCGTGTCCAGGCCTCCACCCAGATGGGTGTCCCCTTGAAAAAAAGTGTCTACAATAGCATCAAGATTGTTTCTGGTAATCTGATCGCAGCTCGATTACATCTTGAAGACCATTCAGATAAGGACCTTCATTACACTTCTTAGGCAAATATCAATTAAAGGAAACCGTTCACTGTTTCATGCACGAAACGTATGTAAAACAAAATCTGTGCTCACTGAAGTCAGCAAGATTCAATCTAAAAAGTAAAGGCTAACATTGTTCGATCCACGTCCATTAGCAAAGGGCTATCACAACGAGGGACACAATTATGCAGACAAACAGCATAATTAAACTGGACTGTGAGCAATCTTTATCTAATTTCCACCATCAGCGCCAATAGCCACCAGAGGCGAGGACATTGTCACTAATTCAACTACGGGTCTCGTCTCTCAAACGCTCGCATACATTTCACTTGCATTAAGCGCCCCTACCTCTGCACTCGGTGCTGTCGCTGGGCCTGCGGCGGTGCCTGTTGTTGGCGTTGAGCATGGTGATGTAGCCACACTGATGCTCCAGGTCCACGTGCTCCTTCAGCTTCTGCAGCGACTTGTGCGTACACATGTTGGAGTAGGAGAACTCTGGAGAAATAGTGGAGTGGGAAAGAGGCGACACAAACGATGTGAGTGATGTTTCCTGTCAAACACACTCCGAGTTGCTCTCAAGCATGCAGATTAGTGGCATTTTGGCTCATTATTAGTATAATATAAAGGACTTATTAATGTCCTATTCTGCGGCGTCATTAATGTCATCTTAATTACAGACAGCAAGAAAACTGTACATGAATTAAGATCTTAATGTGCTTTGCTCAGTAGGGTCCCTACCAGCTGGCAGAACAACAAGAATTAATATTCTCCCGTTCCTTAATAACACTTAGTAAACACAAAGCTTCAAGGATCTCATCGGAATGTCACTTCCCGTGCTATATGCAAAAAAAGAAAAAAACGGAAAGTACTGAAAGGAGGGAATAACTTCAAATCGTATGTACTCCATTCTGCCTGTTGTTGTGGCTTCTCCTTCTCGTCTCACAGAGGACGTCAGTGGGCGTCCTGTCACCATAACAACCATCACGTCCTGCATTTATGACAGTCTTGTCGGGGATGCTTGAGGACAATCAGCGGTTACACTACAAAGCACATGTGGTCAAATTCATCCCTGACCAACTCAACAAGTTGTTTAAATGATCGAATCAAGATGGTGGTTGTTCACATTTGTATTTAGAGATTTCCAGTCGCATTTGAATCACCCGGTTTAAACTCACAATATGGTCCCTGTTACAAAGTGAGGTTTTGCTCATAACTAACTTGATTGTGATGTTCTACTAGTTTGAATAAGGCATCAGTAAGTACTTTTTAAATACTGCACTGATAATATGCCTGCTAATAAGCAACTCGTTAATGGTTTATATGTACCCCCATATAAATTGTTAGCCATACACAGTATGTTTCTCCAGAGGGTGTGATATTCTTAATGTATCAAGGGGATGAGACTCGGGTGTTAGTGCTAAGCTTGAGAAACAAATTCAGGAAGAAAAGGATTTCAGAGGATTCAGAACCCTTTCATGATATTTGACAAGTTAAAACCCTCAAAGCCACCAGAAAAAAGTGAGCCACCAGAAAGAAAAAACAGCAGAGCTTGACTGAGTTTATGCTAAACATTTGCACACACCGTGGCAGTAACAATGTGCAAATATTAATATTAGTGGTTTCACGATTATAAAATAATAAGTAAGTGATTAATCCTGCTCTGTACAGTACTTTTTCTCACAATTAAATTAGATGTATCTTTAAGACTGAATCATTCTCCTTTACACAACTTTTATCATGTATTAGTGTGACTCACAGACGGTTAATGAAAGTGATTTTATAGCTTTATCCACATTTATTAACTCACCTGCTTTCAGATCTTCCTCATCAAAGGGGAACGGGATGTGAACCGTTTCTCCATGCCCGTGCATACCGTGACCCTAAAGTTTGACACACACACACGCACACACACACACACACACATTATAGTTTTAAATCAATTAAAACTATATCCTAAAGAAACCTCATTGTAAAACTGGAGCGCGCGTGTGTGTGTGTGTTTGCGTGTGTACCTGGATTAGTACAGCAGAGTGTGTGAGGGCATCGTTGAGCATGGTCAGCACGTTGGATGTAGGCACGACTCCAGGGTCGTGACCCCAGGAAGTGATCAGCAACCTGTCGTAGACCTGAACAGAGAGAATCAGACGGGTCAGCTGAGGATTCTTTTACAGCTGCTCATCACTGAAACCATTAGGACTGCGATGTAATGCTCTATAGCATCATGGAACAGCTCGGTACTCACTGAATGGAGTAATGACGAATAATGAGAAGGAGGCTTCCCACATAATAAACATGTCATAAACACTTCTGACGTAAGGTGGCGGGAAAGAAAGCCAGCAAAAGCGAATGAAAACAAAGTTGAGGGAGAGGAGGGGAGACATCACTGACATGCTGCTCCACCCTGCTGGTGAATTTAACCTTCCATGACTTCTGCATGGTATCTCCCTTTAAAGGAATACAAATGAGAAGTAGACAAGAAGTAAGAAAGCTCTACGCTGCTATAAAAGTGACCCATTTGCATGATATTACCTGTCCTCCCCTGAGAATTTACTGCATCAAACTCTCTTTCGTCCCCTGTCTCACATTCCCAGGGTAGTTAGAAAATATTCCAAGACCACTGGGAAGCCTTTCAGGAGGAAAACGCAGGTGCACGGTGTGATATGACTGCGACTGTGATGCACCAGGTGCTTTGTTGAGAAATGAGAGTTGATGAGGGGGGGCGGAGGAAACGGCCTTGAATTTAACCTCCCTCCAGCGCTCTGATTACATGTTCCACCAAATGAAACAGCAAGGTCAAAGCTGTAAAAGGGAAGGTGTCGAAAGGGAGTCAAAAAAGCGTCCCAAGTATCGTTTTTCTTATCACGCTTTTCTTATCCGGCTTCAAAGACATTTCTGTTGCTTGCACAGTACAGTCTGTATCAGCAGACATTCACTTACGCAAAAGTGCACCTCCACTTGACTAATTATTAGTTTGGGCTAACCTGGAATATGTCTGGCAGTTTGCGGAGCCTGGAGCCTTTGGAGAGCAGCAGAGACGGCGGGCCTTGGCCGGTCACATGGTACAGATACAGCTTGAACCAGATGGAGCTCACCTCAGGGATGGCCGGGCCAATGTGCTGCAGGGAGAGTCAAACATGCACACATACGTTAAGTGTGAAGGAGTGAAGCTTATGCATACACATGTACACATCCTCTGACATTTTTTCCTTCCTTCCCTCATTTCATTTCTTACATAAACACACACTCAAAATGAAGACAGATAAAGGTGATTCCATTCGTTTGTTGGTTTGTGAGCAGGACTACCAAAACCCGAGATCCAGGAATTTTTTTTCTTATATTCTTTAACAATGCAAGATTTTTGAACATTTCCATTAATATCTCATAGAATAATGCATGGATCTTGTACATGCTGAAGCAGATTGAATTAAAGGGGGATGTTGGGCCTTGGCAGAGGTTTGCGCTCTACTGAGTTGCATTCTAGTTGTGCCTGTGTTGTCGTCGAAGCACAAATCGAAGCTGCTATCAGAGATGCGAGCAGCAAACAAAAGAAAAGCATTCAGCAAATTCCACTTCGGTGAGTCCCAGCAGTGTGAGAATAAACAGCAGCATGAGTGGCACAACAAGAGTTTAACTTTTTTCCCTCCGTCTCTCTGAGCTCAGCTAGAGAGCTGGACTGTGGCCAGGCAGAGGAATTACTCATGAGCCTCGCCTCCTCCCTGTGTCTCTCTCTCTCTCTTTGTGTAGTCATGTCGTTGGGGGGCAACTGCAGGCTGAGCGCCCACAAAGCATGCGCACAGTCACAAATCACTCCGGGCACACAAATGTCTACACAAAGCAAGACCAAAAAGGCAAAAAGACAAACTCTCTGTTAAATCACAAAAACACAGATCTAACAAGTACAACACCACAGCATGCCACACACTATCCTCCTCTGCCCTCCCTCACACCAGTTGTCATACCTGAGGCGTGCAGCTGCTGATGGGTCTGATCTCGTTGCTGAGCGGCGCCATTGAGACCAGCAGCTTGTAGTTCTTGTTGAGGACGCGGCTGCAGGTGGCCTGGTCCAAACCCAGCAGGCTCTCGCAGCGCAGCATATCCAAGGGGAAACCTGGTTTGCCAAAAAACAGAGATGGTCAAAACTTCTACAGAAAACAAGCCAGGAACCAAGGGTGGTGAGGTGTATGTATGCAGTTTGTATACTTGTATCCTCTGTAACATGATTAAAGTAACCGCATAATTACAAGGACAGCAATGGAATGTAAGTACATTTACTGTACTTCAATATTTCTGTTTTCTGCTGCTTTATACTTCCACTCCACTACATTTATTTGAAAACTGTAGTTACTAGTTACCTTGCAGATTGCATTCTGCATCAAAGTCAAAGTTGCAATTTTCTTAAATTAGCATGAAGTTAGCATGCTAACCAGCTAGTCCCGGCCTGTCTCAGTCCAAAGCTCTGTGCTAGCAGTGTTAACACCAACACCCCAGTGTTTACACCCCAGTGCTCCAAGCTCGCAGTTTGGACAACTAGCTGTGCTGCTAACTGATGCTAATGGCAACTACAGTTAGCAGAGGTTAGCAGTGGTGATATACTGCCCCCTAGTTCTTTTGAGTATGAATCTGACAAGATGCCAGTTCTTAAATACTGCACCATAAATATGATATGTTTTCTTTTATTTAAGTTTGACTATAGTTTTTACAGTTATGAAGAACTACTGCAACAACTTGGCTGGCTGTTTCCAAAACCACATGCTAAACTAATCTTACCGGCTGCAGACAGATATAAGTGGGATCAATCTCCTCATCAAACTACAGCAAGAAAGCAATGAAAGTGCCTTCCCCAAAAATTCGGAACTATTTCTTTTAAATGAAAAGTAGCAGATGAAGAAGGGCAGATAAAGCTCCTGGAAGTTAATCTGCCAAGCGTGAATTAATCAGTTTGGTCAAAAAGGAGTGTATCACATCCAGAACATACAGTGAGGATTCTTTCTTTGTAGCTGTGGTGTCAAGAGGAGTTCTCTCTCCAAGGTCTCTTGCAAAGAACGTCTTCTCAAAGGACACAAGTGTCAACCTGAAATTCTCGTCAAATTAATAATCACCTCTCTTGCCTTCTAAATATAAAAGAGGCGAGAGGTGTCTACGAGCTCCTGCATGTGATGATTAACAGATAAATCAGTGCCAGAGTTGAGATTCGCAGATGTAAACAACTGACTAAAACTCAGATGAACAGGTTATAGTGAGCATTGGGATGGTTGTTTCTATTTGGGTGTTGATTTTTGAGTCGCAATACCAATTTAACTCCATAATTTATTCTGGTACTTTCCTCTACAACAGCCTCTGTGTTGTCATTGAGAATTCAACTTTCCATCACCATGTGTTGCTGCACTGAACAGTCGCAGCAAAGCCTGTTAAGAGATTTGTTGGCAACGAAAATGTTCCTCACTTCCTAAATGAACAATCATCAGGATCATCACAAGAGTCTTGTATCACCGTGGGCTTGGTTTAGCTTTTGCCAGCAGGCTCTCGGTGCACTCACTCCTCAGCGGTCGCCTGAAGCAGCAGCTGAGGAGGACTGAGAGATAAGACAATCAGAAGTGAGGCACGCAGCCAAGCCAAACAAACGGCATCTGGTGGCACAACGGTAGCTACATGGAAACTCGGAGATTTGCTTTGTGCTCACTGGAGGACTCAATCTCTGCTGCTCCCCCTGGAGACGCAAGTAGAACAAGACAAATTTCCTCTCACAGAACCCCTTTGAGTCAAGAAATGCGTGACCAGTTTCAAGCGGGGCTATTGACGCAGAGACCTACCGAAGGCAGCACAAAACAAGATCAAATGGAAGTCTTCAGCCTTATTGAAGACTTTTAAATGCTTCATTAATTACTGATTTTGGTTTTGAGACCACAGAATAAGGCTAAAGACTCAGATTTAAATGTTGAAACTATATCTCAGATTATCTTTTCAAATATAGAGGGAAGATGAAAAGAAAGTGTTTAAGAGCCTCTGGTCTAGCCTCAGTTACTCAAATCTTCACTGCAGATATGTGTATTTTTTATTCACTTGAATTTCATGTGGTTCTTCTGACCAAAGCATCTGTTTTCCAATGAAAATAATCAGCCATTTGTGCTTTAAATCATTCATCCAATAAAACACACTCAAATTTCTGTCTTAATGTCAGAAAGTTATATTTTTGTCTGTTTCAAAATCAGTTTCAAAGCTGCACATACCATTAAGGGTGAAAAGGAAGTTGAATCAAAGTCAGCGCACCAGGTGAAAAACACAAAAACCCACCTGGCCTGCAAGCTGCTAATTCACCACACTCACAGACATGTACATCTTGATCTTGCATTTCCATGACGGTAACGACAAAGAGGGTGTTACTGTTTAATTACCTATATTTGGGATATCAGGTCCCTGATCCTGAGTGAGTTCTTTGTTATACCGCAGGAAGAGGATGGTATTTTTCAGGGTCAAAGCGTGGTCAAAGTAACGCTGGGCCTCGCCCTCTGCTGTGCTCTCCACCTGGAGACACAGACACAAGAAAAAAAGTGTTTGTGAGCATGCACAAATGACCACTAGCAAGTCTTTATTTCCTTTGTTTCCATTGCACTTCTTACCTTCTCCAACTCAGCCAGGAAACTGTCCAGAGTCTCATCGGACAGCTTTCCCACCTCAAACATGGTCACTGCATGACTCTTCAAGTTCTGATAGTGGGACGAAGACACAGAGGAATCAGGACGTACAGTAGGTGATTCCATTGAGTTTTGAGAATCTGTACGTTCACATGCAGTCACTAACCGGAGACAGGTTGCCCATCATGAGGAAGGCTGTGAGGGTGGAGTCAAAGAGGAACGCGATCCTCTTTGTGGGTGCTGCTGGGATGCTCAGGCTGCTTACACTGGCTGTGTCTGCTACAGAGAGGTTGCAGAACATTAATGCATGGAATAAAAACTGCGTCATTCTTAAGTTGAAGATAAAAGTTTCTGCAATGGAAATGTGTTCACAAGGACCAAGCTAAACCACACCTCTTACTAAAATAGTTCACATTCAATTGATTATTAACATGTAAAAGCAGTTGATGTACAGCCACTTTGACAACATCCAATTTGTTAATCCAAGCAACTCAACGTTGCTGCCTCAACATGCATAAGGAAGATAAAATTAGACTGAAAATGAGACCCTTTTAGGCAAACACTTCTGAGCTTTCTGAGGGATTAATTAGCCTGGCTGCTTCAAAACTTCTCAAGTAATGTTCAGAAAGTGCTTTGCGTGCATACATTAGGATGTGTATCTCTCTGCTTACACTGCAGAGTTTGTGTATACTGTATGTGGGTGGGTGTGTGTTTGAGTCTGTGAGCCCAGACATACCCTGGTCTTCCAGACTGGTGGTGTCGGTGTCGGTGGCTGAGGAGCCTCCCTCCATGACAGGACTGCCCTGCTCCCAGGACAGCAGCATCTTCTGAGGGTCCATGGTGCTCCTAACACAGAGGACGGAGCCACAGCGACATAAGGATGAGGGGAAACTACGTTCAAGTGTGTTAACAGGTCTTGGTAGAGTACTACTGCATATGTGAAAAAGGTTAGTAGCCTTCAGGGCACCTGAGGAAGCTGCATGTAATCTTTGACCTCTGATGCTGGATTTTACTGTAATTGTTTTCCTACATGAGAGTAAATATCCAAATATACCAACATGTATAAGACTGAATCATTCAAAAACAACAGAAAACAAATAAAGTTTCCCTTACAGCTTCATCGTTTTTAAGATTTTAAGCTAAATGGTGGGAAATGCATCAAAAAACATAAAACAATGCAAGTTAAAAGGACAAAACATGCTTCAACACATGGCGCCACTGCAATGACAGCATGCTGGCTGAAATTGTTGACATTGGGGCCATCTGCACAGCCAGCACTTACTTGAGTCTGTTGACAGATGGGGCGTTCTTCCAGGTAGGGTGGAGCTGTTCTGAGTTGAACACCGTACCTTTCTTTACGGCGAAGCCGAGGCGACAGTACATGGAAACTGCATTCTGATGAACAAAGAGCATGAACAAGACGTTTGAACCATCTTTGACATCATTAGTCTGAGGCAGGTAGATATCATCAGCCTCAAGGACTTTTAGTATGGAGGTGAGCTCGACTTCAGGAAGAGGAAAGAGCACTGATGAGGGAGTGAGAAAGTGAGATAAAAATTGGATTGCAGCATTCACTCACAGTAAAATGACTGAAAAAAAAAAGACTGTCGCTGGAGAAGTTGGTAATTTAAGGATTTCTTCCCGAGTGAATGCTGGTGTAACATCATGTAATATCGACTCAGATGGTGAGATGCCAAAACCCTACCTGATCTTTAATCATAGACTGTGATTTGAGTTTGACAGAATTCAACTCAAACTACATTACATTCAGTCATATATGCACAAGAATAAAAATACATTATTATAACATATTCATAAAAATATGTTTAAGTGTTGAAAGTATATTAAAGCCACAAAAGAATCAGTGTCTGGTGAAAGAGGTTTCAGGTTTATCTATGCTATGAGGGATGACAGCGTAGTCCAAAAAATGTGACCACTTCCCTTTGTCACATGATCAGATTCTACTGACATCAACATTGCCTTGCGAGGGTCTAAAAACCACCTGAATACTCTTGAGCGATGCCCTTTTAATGCCCCACAGGATCTACAATAAAAAGTAATTACTTCATGTCTGGTTAAATTTACCCTCTAAAAAGGAATAAAAAAGGTAACACTGTGTACTTTCTACCAAACTGTCAGCCGACTTTTTCATTATTTCCTTAATTCATAGTGGTCAACTTGCTTTGCCATTAAATCTTTTATTCAGACTGAACAGCCCACCTCAGTCAAGAATGGCAGGCCTGATTGCTTTCCACACCTTAATGCCCCGCTGGTGCATGCTGAGGTCTACTCTTAGTCACCCTCTTATCATGTCAAAAGAGGCACGGCGAGGACATTTTTTCAAGTGACTCAGGCCATGAGGAGAAAGTAAGACTCTAGTCACGACGGGAAAAGTTGGGCACAAAGGAGACCTCTCAGACATCTCAATCATCGCTGAAGTTACAAGGTTCTCTCCTGGGAGAATCGCTGCAACCGCTGCCTTCTCCTCTTAAGTGCTATTTTTCAGCGAGGGGGGGGGTGGGGCCTCAGCTCTTCACACTGGAGGCCATAACACCAAGAGGGAGTTTCAGTCCATGTCTGATGGAGAGTGGTTTGAAACTGTGGAAAAACCAGCTCAGACTCGAGCACCAATTCAACTGGACAGTGGCTGCTCAGCCCTCTGGTAGAGTTATGGGTTATGCATGTTGGCTCTAATCTGAAAAAACGTGTGTGTGCACGTCTGTGTGTAAGTCTACCTCTCAGGTGTACATCTGTGCAAGTATGTACCCAGAATGAAACACACAAATTGTGCAGAAATATCATCTTGCAAAGATACATAATGTCCCTGATAATCCCTCCGATTTTCAAACTATTTCATTCAAAATGCAAACAACAACTAAAAAAACAGCAATGTCATTATACCACAGTAATAAATTGATGTAATATATATATTTATACAACAACCTGCTGGCATACAAAGTTAATAATAGCATATGGCATGATTTTAATCTCTCAGATTTGATGTCAAATTTAAATCTCAATTATCTGGCTCCAAACATAAATTAACAAAAAAAAAAAAAAAGGTTGTAACTTCTTTTTACTGTCACACTGTATGTTTCCAAGCATACAGAGGCAGAAAAAGCACGTCTCAAAATCTCTTCAAATCCACAGTGGAAGTAGAGAAAATTACCTCTGCATTCTGTCAGTGGCAATTTTGAAAGCGGGGCTACATTCCCCAGACCTGCCATTTGTCCCCTCTCCTCTTGTGAAAAAAAGTACTTTAGTCTGTACATTATATTTGGAGTCTCACTCGGCAACAAGAGGGTACCCACCTTCACTAAGTCCAAGTCAATCTCCAACACATTCGCCAGCTTAGAGGCACAGGGGGAGGAAGGTATAGGAGAGAGAGAGAGAAAAAAAAAATAGGTCTCAGTTGAAAAGCTGATCAGTAAACACAGACACAAAGTCACATTACATGACACAAGCACAGCAGGCGGGGACAATATAACATATTTCTAAAGCCTACCTCCGCTACGTTCGTCTGCTCATCAATGGACACAAAGATTTTGTAGAGAAGCGTTTCAAAGTAATCGCCTTGGACGCGGTTCATGACAAAGCCTTCCAGCGGGGGCACTTAGAGACACAAACAGTGAGGAACAACTATGAAAACATTTCACAAAGAAAGTATTTTTTTTTACATTGCTTAAACTTGAAATAAATACTGCATGTACCGACAGCATAATGACACTAAGAGGCATCATTTCAGATCAGTCCATTACCCATGATGCTCACTCAAGCTCCCAATGTTCTAATTTGGGTACATACATTGTTTAGTCAAAGTAATCACTCACACAAACACACACACACACAGAGATGTACCTGAGATGCAGCTGTCATCAGATATGGGAACATCCAAGTAGATGAAGCCCCGGTTGTACAAGCCTGGAGTACAAAAACAAACATAACAGCACTTTGTGAGAATAACTGACATAATTAAAGTAATACCCATTAACATCAAGTTCACAAAAACAGTCCTAAGGTACAAAATAACTAGTTATTGTAGAACATTGCACAAATAATACAAGAATGGCAAAACAACATCCAGCCACTCAAATCTCATTAAAACAGCTGCTTGCACTCAAACTGCTCTGCGTCCCCTGTATTTAATTGTATTTGTTCTCAGTCACCAGTTCTCCTGAGGCAGAGGTTCATCTCAGTCAAACTCCACTCTAATTAACACATAAACTGCACGGACACAACTTCAGTCCCTGTGCTTCGTCTGAGAAATCCACACCAGCAGCAGGCTGATGTATCAGTTTCCATGTTCTTTCAAGGCTCTTTTGTTTTTTTTTAGGTGAGGTGAATTCATGTTGTACCAGCAGGCAGTTATAAAAAGTCATACTGATGACTCAGTCAGCATCTTTCTGTCTTCAACGTCAGTCCCCTGCATTTATAACTTGTTACTGATACGGCAATATATCATGATACTTCATCTTCACATATGATCAGTGTGTGTGATAAAAAGGTTCCAAGTAGTGAAATTAGAATAAATACATCATTAGTGACAGATCGTGATCAAACATTAGATGATCACTATATCATGACACTATCTTTGTCATGGGCAATGTATCGTGAGTTGCAGGGACTACCACTCCTGTGGTGTTTCCAGGACCACATTTTGCAATGATCACACACGTCTGTTTTAAAACAGGAAACATTAAAGCAGCCAGCCGGTAACAAAACAATATCGTATCACATCTAAACAGTACAGAAAAATATTCAAGGTGGAGAAATTGGCAGCGTAACAGAATTCTGTGAAAGGGTGTAGGTTTGTAGTCTCTCAGCACTGCTTAGTTGAGACAGTTTGATCGAAGTTTGGAGGGAGAGGGAGAGAGCGTGAGAGAGAGAGAGAGACAGCTCTCATTCTCTTGATCCAATGAGCTTCTTTGTGTGTGTGGACAAGCATTCAAAATGCAAACAGTCTTTTGTTGATACAACAAAGCTGGTTGAAAATTGGCAAAGTTCTGGGTTAACAGGCAATATTGTGCCAAAGGATGGGATGGAGATGGGGATTGGAATTTAAGGGTAAGTTAGTTGGCAACGCGTGTTTCAAACGTGACAGATACTCACTTAAAACAACATTGTACTCCATTGATCCAGCCAGCTGAGGACCAGAATCGATCATCTTATCAATGGCTTTCTTCTCTGCTGTGGAACAGATCTGTAATAACGCAGATCAAACATTAGAGCACACTTGCACTTGTGGGTTTGTACCCATGCTGCAATCTCAAGAAGAACGAGGCATTTGCATATTGTAACTATCTAGAGTACAGTTTTCCAGTGTTTCTAGTTTTTTCATGTGAAGTAGAAAAGAACTGTTGGAAACTTGGGCGGGTATTTATTTTTAGGCAGGTGAGATCTCCACAAGCAGTGGAGCAGGGGCTCATGGGATGAACGACTGTAGCTTGGTGGGTAATGTGCATGAATTTCAATGAAAGCTCCAAGTAACAATCCCACCAACACACATCATTCTCTCACTTATTTTGTTGATCGCTGATTGGGATGGATGACATCGGCACAATATCATCCTGCCCAACATTGATCCCAGCCTGCTATCACTAAAGTAAAATATCTAAACGCACATCTATTATCAAATTTAACAGAAACGTGGGAAATAAAAGACACAAAGCTCTTATCTCACCCTGATGTCATCCTCAGTGATGTAGCCTGTCTGCGCAACCCACCACGGCTCCACTGAGATTTCCACTGGTTTGGCTGGCAGCAGGTCCCGCGCCGACTTCCTGCGGAAGAATTTCTGACAAGAGAGACAAACGGGGAAGCGGGTGACTTGAGATTGAGCAGGCTTTTTGACAAGGTAACCAGGGCAATGCTGGCTTCCTGCCTACAAAAATGCATCATCCCTGTTGCTCACTATTAGAAACACTTCTTACTTTGGAAGACCTGCACTGGTTCATCAGGTCGATGTACTGGTTTCTCCCGATGCCGAGCAGCCGCAGACCTGTGGGAGGATAAAAAAATAGCAAGTAAATAACAGTCAATCATGCTTCAGTAAGCGGCCATGAACTTGTAATCGCTGCACATTTACACTGAGGCAAATAAACCAGACTGCTGCAAAAGTGTCTCTGGCCTTTTTCAATTATAGTCTCTGAGGCTTATGAAAATAAAAGAAAGAAAATTAAAACAAGAAGCACAGTTTGAGAATATGTTTTTCTGGATATTTCCATTCTCAGAATGGAGATTTACTTTGCAGAAAGAAGGAGACAGTGACTCATCCAAGCCCTGCTGAGGGAAAACATTCACACAAATACCCACACACCCTCCCTACACACACAAATGCACCTGTCCCGGTGCCTCTTAGATGTAATACCCCCCAAATTCCTTAAAGAGGTCCTGCCCACCCTGGGTCCTAGCCTAATCTCCATTATTATCCCTAGATTCCACCAGATACGTGTCCGGCTGCGTTACATGTCTGCCACGCCAGCGGAGCTGATAGCTTTCACTTTAGTCTATGTGTTAACTTCCACCAGGTCCACTGCGCCACATATCTGCTCCGCTGATGCAACGGGTTATGTGTCAGCGAATAACAACATAGCCAATATCAGTATCCTCCATGACTGCCTGACTGCTATAAAGGATTAGATGCCTCCCAACTTCCCTCAGTTAAATTCAGACAAACCCCAAGTTCCCTTCATTGGTCCCAATAAACTCATCCCTGAACTGAATCCCTCCATCGGCCCTCTAGCCGCCAATCTCAAACCCTCCTCCAGAAACTTGGGCATAATCTTTGACCACAATTTGCACTTCGACTCACACAAAAACAAACTTGTACAATCCTGCCTTTTCCAACTCCGGAACATCTCAAAAATCAAAGTGAGGCTATCAACCAGACATCTTGAACTACAAATCCACACCCTGATTTTCTCTCGCTTTGACTACTGCAGTGCTCTCTTCACCTGTCTCGACCATGCAGCCCTGTCTTGCCTGCAACTCTTGTAAAATGCTGCAGCCAGACAGAGGGTCAGAAAATAGTGGGCCATATAGAAACTTTTATGGACTTCCTAGTGCAAAGCTGTGCACATTTTGGCTCCAAATACCACCTTGTCAACTCCTCTAGCCTACGACGCAATGGCCTGGAAGGGACAGGGCCAACTGTGCTGGGACAGCTGCCAACACAAACAGAGACCACTAAGGGATTTAGCATTTTCGGAATCCTAACGCAGCACAATCCTACACGTGAATCATGCTGTTTCACAGAGTCTCAGACACAACACGCAAACATCCGCCCACGTAAAGCTCTCGCTCTCACATCCACTCCATCCACCCACTTCTGCATGACACACTTACACTTCCAAAGCTCCTCCAGGGAGATTAGAGGAGAGCAGCCCCTACGTGCACGGCAGCCTGCCGGCAGCCTTCTGTCTGAGCAGCATGAAGGTCCTGTGCTGCCAGGACTCCGTCACTCAGAAGCCCAGAGCCAAGGCCTGTTTCGCTCAACAGCCAAAAGTCAAAGGATGCCTCCACTGCCCTTACACTTGACTTTCAGCTTTGATGCGGTCTTGATCTGGTTTTGTGATCAATTCTGAGGAACACAGCACCTGCGTGATCCAGTAACAAACTGGTTTTGTTTTGAGAAGGGATTCCGATTTACCATGTAATGGGATTTAAATCAGCTCATCCAAAATCCACTTGGCCAGTGCTCTGGTTACAAACAAAGAAATGTTCTATATTTATTACAGATGCTCGTCAGCTTCAGGAGAAGTCATAGTGGGCTTTTCTCCCATTCCTCCAGTATTTAAAAACTACAACACAGAATCGAATCAAAAACATTTGGAAGAAAAACAGATTTGTCTGTCAGGAAAACTGTACAAACAGCAGGCATCTTCTACATCTGCCAACAGGCTGGCATCCAGGTGCCAATTTTAAAACTTCATCAACACACAAAAACATTACCTTACCTCCCGAAAAAAAACACTTAGGCACATTTGGATTTACTTTGTTAGAGAAGCCAAAATTGTAAATTGGACTCTGCATTAGAAAAGCAGTTTTACAAAGATGGAAAAAAACAACATATCACAAATTGAGAAAATGCGTATACCACTTATTTTCTAATTAACTGGAAAAGCTGAATGTGGCATCTTTCAGTGGCTTGTTTTTGTTCACCCGACAGTCCAAAACTCCAATATATTTATTTTATAAATAGTTAAAACACAGAAATGCAGGTAATTCTCGCAAATGAGAATCACTAAACAATCAGTTGCCAATTCATTTTCTATCAATCGAATCATCTGTTGTGTCAGCATTAGTTTAATGACAGTGCTGCACTGTGAATAAATAAACAATGTCAGGTCTAAGTCATAGTCTAAGTCGAAGTCTAAAGTGCCCCTCAAGTGACCTCATGACCCTCATTCAAATCCCTTAGCGTCCCTAAATATTTGCAACTTTCCACTGTGACTGCTCACCATCACCTCATATTACTGACAGCTCTTAAAAAACAAAGAAACAGAGACACAGAGAAAGCAGGGGTGGGAGTAAAGTCATTTCAACATTGCGGATGAAAATGAGGAAAAAAGGGCAAAAACTCACAGTCAGCAGCAGTGAAATTGGGCAAGGAGTCGTAACTCTTCTCACTGTTCATAATATCCTGGAGGTGCATAAAAAAAAAAGACAGAGAAAAAGAAGACAGGGAAAAGAAGAATTAAACTTGTTTTTCCACTCCCTCTTCTTGTGTCCTCCTGCCTCTGATTAATAACAGGATTAGCAGATCTGGGCAGCCATGCTAATTTCTACTCCCTATTTTCATTAAGTGCTTAAGAGGGATTATCAGAATATGACATAGCCTTCGGCTTATTAGTGGCCACAATTAAAGCTCGGTCAAGTTTGGTTTGGCCGGCATTGATAGAGGGGAAGCCTTTTTAATGGTCTGTAGTTATTTCTGTTTATGAGATAAGTCATAAAAAAAGAACACTGGTCCCATTAGTCATATCGGTTCTGATGAAATGGGAAGTACTCTAAATGTGGAACAAGTAAATGCGGCAGCTAACATTTGCATAGACACATGGCTGTGAAGTAATGGAAATACATCCACGGACATTATGGAGAGAAATTGAAATCGGACGGGATGCAAATATGGATTTTTTTCAGCCAATGCTGGTAAGACAAACAATAATTTTACATTTCTGTATTTTAAAAAGAAGTTCATACCCTCTAGTTTATACACACCTGGGAGCAAAGATGGGTGATTTAATATTCCACAGCTCTAATATATACTATATCTATATCTATATCTATATCTATCGATATCGATATCGATATATATATATATATATATATATATATCTATAGATATAGATATAGATATATCTATATATATATATATATATATATATATATATATATATATATATATATATATATATTCTGATTTATATATATATATATATATATATATATATATATATATATATATATATATATACTATATCTATATCTATATCTATATCTATCGATATCGATATCGATATATATATATATATGTAAAAAAGGGAAACTGTTGCTACAAGGCCAATAGATAGAGTCAATAATACAAAATCAAAGCTTTCATTGACAGGCTCAGTATTAAATAACTGTGATACAATAGGTGGTGGTATGCTCCTTTAAAGTTGGTGTGCAATCTGCCAATATACCCAGAGAAGAAAGAAAGACATCTGACATGTTTACTGTGGATAAAATGTTGTCTCCTTTGGTAAATACAGGCTATAAGAGTGAGTCATGCACTTTGAAATTACATGATGATGTTATTTGCATGGGAAATGGTGGCTATATAGCTCTATATTGCAGCTATACACAAGTTGATACAGTAGGTGGAGGTATGCACCTTTAAAGTTGGTTTATAGTCCACCAGTAAACTCAAAGAAAAAGAAAACTACAACAAACAACAACAACAAAAACAGCACACTAATATAAATTTCCTGTTATGCGGCCGATACTACGCATCCCTAAAAATCAGAATAACTCTAGGTAGTATGGCAAAACAGCACTCCCAGCAGTGTGAACACATGGTCTCAGTAATCTCATTGAGAATGTCAGAGTTGAAGGAGAACCCGGCTGATCTCTGACAGACTGGTTCTCTGCAAGCATGGTTGTGTCAGCCTCAGACTACACACTGAGCTTCATCAGCA
Organism: Acanthopagrus latus; assembly: GCF_904848185.1. Lineage (NCBI taxonomy): Eukaryota > Metazoa > Chordata > Actinopteri > Spariformes > Sparidae > Acanthopagrus > Acanthopagrus latus. The sequence goes on along the minus strand of NC_051041.1, from coordinate 12,747,883 downwards.
AGAGTGATCCCAAACTGTCCGCAGAGGTAACAGAAGATTTTCTCTGGGTGTTTTTCCTGTCCTCTTTGTCTCCCTTAGCTGAACATGATACTCTAGCAGACACTGACTGACACCTAGTGCCTGACTGAAGCCAAATCTATCAACAGAGGAAAAACACTACAGCGCAGGCTCTCCTAAAACTGCACAATGTCCGGATATATCTTAGAAGTAAATGTACTCTATGGTGAGGTGATGTTTGTCATGTAATCTTATGTGCATGACTCACTCATGCTAGCTAATAAAGTACACAGGTTCCTCCTTTATACATACTTATGAAAGTCGGTTGATACAGTGACCACTTCCTGTAAGATAAAGACACCGAGGGAGAAAACTACCCATTCCAGTGCTCCCAGGGATGGCTTAATGTACCTAGCAGGCCCAGTGATGAAAAATGCTTGACAAAAAGAAGAAGGCAATTTTGTCATTGTGCAATTTTGGTGACACAGAGAGGAGTGAGAGGATTTCTAACTGCAGAACAGACAGGAAGTCCACTAAGCACAGCTTTAATATTTTGGCAGTTTATTTTGACACAATTCGAGTAGACTGAACATTAGATAGTTCGTAAATTTGAGTTGTAAGGAACAAAAGAGGGTTAAATGATGTTGCACTGAAATGCAATGCGCCTTTAATTTATAGTTAAGCACACGGCTTGAATAGGAACAAGTTATTGTGTTGTTTCACTGGTTTTACATGCAGTGATAAAAGTGATTTTGTGGATTTGACAATGAGAAATAATTTTAGAATTTCTCTTTAATGTTTAAGCTCTCTAGTCTTTCCATGTCTGTATGCTAAAGGTTATATGTCCGTAAACTTTTTTATCATGTTTATGGTTAAAACTTTAGATATATTCACATAATATTATATTGTAATAGATCTTAATCTATTAGAATTGTATAGCTGATTGTGTGTTTGGAGAAGCTTATTGTAATCTCATGTATCTGTCCTTTAGCTCTTACACTGTTTTCTGAAGAAAAGAGTGTAACATTAAAGAAAGTGAACATGATTTAGATCTATTCAGGTGTACCATATGATATGGAGTATTTCAATAATCCAGGTAACAAAGAACACATTACGCTAACAGCAGGGAGCTGTAAAAGGCTCAGATCCTTATGATAATGGGTTCTGGGATTCCCTGTTTTGTTGGAAACTGCCTTTTCTGCAGCAGTTTCCAGGGATGCTAAAATTGAAGACATTGTTCAGTTTAAATTACTGCATGTTTTCAAGCCAATTAGAGAATCTTTGCTGCTGCACAACAACAACTCCAGCTCTGTGCCTTTGAGTCTTATTGTTTGGAAAGCACTGATGAAATTGTGGCTGTTATTGTCTAGGGTTTCAGATGGAAGCAGCGCTGCACTCCTGACTCAGATGCTCCGGTGTATGAGAAGCTTAACACCCCCGCCCCCAAACTTCATACCCCAGTCCTCCCAAATCTGTTGTGTAATGCGTCAGAAGTTGCTTACCTCCATGATTCCTATGTAATACGAGAATGGAGTGACTCGCAGCCCTTTGACCATGATGTCAGACAGGTGGTAGGGGTACAGCATCAGGTGATCCCGGCTGTACTTGAGGAGCTCCTCATAGTACTTGCGCTCATCCTTCCTCACGTGGCGCACTGCTCATAAAAACACACACACACAGCAGTCAGGTCATGGCCAGGGGTGAGTGTGACTGGTCATACAGTAACATAATCTATACACGATCAATCCAGGTTAAATAAAGGAGTATTGATGCTGAACAAGCTCCAGAAGGTCACAATCAATTACATTAAGTGATTACTATTACACAGCTATTTAGAGACTGTTACTTAAGAGACATATTACTTAAGTTGTATTGTTATCAGTTTAATGGTTTGTGAACGTTTAAGGACAGTGTCAATATTAGTAAATCATTTTGAACGACATAGATGTATCTACTTGTTTATGTCATACCTAATGTCTGAATAATGACATTTATCCCACCATGTTGCCAGTATGATCTACTGAAGGGCTAGTGTATCATAATGCATTCCTTTTTGCGAAATGCACCCGATACCCTGCTCTATTCAAGAGCCATAAAATGGAAGAGGATCTGTTCACCCTTGTGTCTTCAACAACATCGCACCTCATCTTGTATGCGTCTTCTAGTAAAAGGTGTATGTATAGCGCTGGCTCGAGGAACAAACTTCCTCACCTAGGTTATTGCGGAATCGCAGCTGGTGGCGGATGCTGTACAGCAGCACATATTTCTCATATTCGCGCTGAGAGTTCCCCAAACTCTGCAGAGGAGAAAACACAGCACACAGGTGAGGACCATGTTAGATTAACCTGCAAGGAGGCAAAATGAGTTCCATTTTCTATGCAATATGTACAGTTTCAAGACAATTCACAACAATGATATCAAAACACTTTAACTGAGTGTGTAGTTGTGTTGCTTTGAAATGTTTTAATCCTGCATATCTTGTGCATCTCATCATAAATGCAAATGTGGAAAACTTTAATGATTTATTGAGACTTAAATAAAGGTTCGAATGAATGAATGAATGAATGAATGAATGAATGAATGAATGAATGAATGAGTGAGTGAGTGAGTGCATTTTCTGGAATATTTCCCAAGTCCAGATTTAATGTGTGGCAAGTCAGTTTGAGAATATGCAAGCTACAGACATAAACCTAAAACAATGAAGGTTTGAAAACAACATTTGGATGCAAGAACCCAGCAACTTGAGGTCAGGCAATAAAACAGGGCCGATCTTAAGGCTACTGATACTGTGCTAGTGCCAAACAGATTTTTAAAGAATGCACCAATCAAAAACCCCCAACACTGATCTTCTTAAGTTATCAGTTATGATGGTGTTGATCCACTTTAAATTCACCTTCTTTTAAAGACTGATCGATAAATGCTTTTTGGGCTCAATGTAGATACTGACATACCAGCAGATAACACACACTTTTTGCAATGATCCCTCAAAGGTGGTTATCAAACACTTGTGACAAAGGTATGTAACAGAAGCAGGATCTTTTACAGTTGCTTAGGCTTTTTCATTTGTTGTTTCCTTTCCCTCAGTGTTTATGGGTTCTTGTGCATGTAAAAGATCTTGAGAGCTGAAAGGTCACACCAACAGAAACTCCTCTCACCCACAGAAAAACACTGCTGCTGAAAAGACTTGTCGGTAGTCCCACCTTTAATTCAGTGATTTTGTGACATCACGCTGCATTACTATGTGACATACTTGCGTTATTAATGCCAGGCAGCTAGTTTTGCAAATAAGAAGTTATTTAGATCAGCTCATCTGTTGATGATGGCATTGCTGGGTCAGGCATGTGTGGGCTGACCAATAAGAGGAGACTTGGTATTCAGGAGGGGGGCTTAAAGAGACAGGAAGGGAATACAGCACTGCAGCACTGGACAGTGTAAGAAAATTGATGTGTTTTCTGGGCACAAAAGCATGTAAAGCTATTCTAGTAGCAATCTATAATAAAATTATGAGCCTATAAATGAACAGAATAGCATCTTTTTCATAGCATGGTTTTTTTCTGCATTGTAATCTCTATCTCTAAGGAAAGGTTTTCATATCGGGCAACATATATGCCTAACAATCTATCTGTGTTAGGAAAATATCAGCTTATAATAGCTGCAAATTGATATACAATTTGGGTTCTCCTGGCTTTATCACTGTCATTGCAATCTCCACTGTTTGCTGTTCATTCACATTCGCTCAGTCACAGTCCTCTGAAACACACATACAAACAGTGAGGAATACAGATTTTCAATTTCAGTGATCAAGACTCCGAGAAGAACTTGGAAACTTGCACAAACACTGGATCTCTAAGGGCACCTGGAGGTCCGGGATACTAGGACACTTTCGCACTGTTTCTGCATGGTGATCCAGTTCCGGTGAGGGTGCACACTGATGCTCAAACAGCAGCACAAATCTCCTGTGTGTGCTCAACATCCACCCGCCTCCAGTTCACCACGACATGTCTGGCGTAATGGCTCAACGTCCATGCAGGAGGAGGGATCTCTGCAGATCACTTGAACAGCGAGACATCCTTCGTGTGTTTCTCGACACTGCATTTACATCGCACACTGTGCACAAAGGACTCAATGTACGAATTTGCAGGAGTCGTTCCACGCGCTAACGTCACGTGGCACCATCTATCAAACAATCAGTCATGTGACGCCAGTGAGGTTCGGCAGCGGCAGCTTAGCTCCAATGGCTGTAATGTAATGATGGTCAACTGTGGCTCCGGTGAAACCCCTGCTGCCTGCAGCACAGAGGAGGTTAGCGAGCGGTGCGACCCTGACAGCTGCCTGCATGACAGAGAGCACTGCGGTGACATTGACAGGTTCACCCTCCCCACCTCCCCCAGGACACAGCGGTGCCCCCCTCTCACCCTGGGAACGTGAAACACACCGTACCTGTTTGACATTAGCTGGGAGCTTGTTCCACGGATAATTCTGCCTGATGTGAAATTCCACGTCCGTGTTCATCGCTAGCTAGCTAGCAGGCTGCGAGCAGAAATCCCTCGAGACGATCGGAAACGGGCTCTCGGGCAAGTCCACGGCGACTTCACCCTCCCCCGACACCCAACAAGCGAGCGAAGCGTCCCCCCCAACGACGTGAAGAGATGTTTTTGTCCGGTGGTTATTTTCCATACACAATAAACGGCCACTTCCTTGTTGTATTTTCGAACAAGCCGTTCGTCACGCTCGTGGCCACGTTCGTCACTTCCGGTCGAGGCGTGACCGGTCGCTGTGAATGGAGCTGGAGAGCGAGGAGACGGAAAAGAAGTGATGGGATTGCCAAACCCGATCAGTGTCATGGGATTTCGAGTTTTGTTTCAAGACACTCAAAGGCACCCGGCTTGCAGTGGAAGATGTCAGGGGTTGCTGAGATCAGGGACGTATTAACCTGCTCCAGGGCCCCAGGGCAGAAATTAGCCGCTGGCCCCCTGCAGTGAGACGAAGACACGCCCCCTTTCCGGTTTCCCTCATTGGACTTTGTTTTGGAAAAAACTTTGTATGGTAGTGAATGAGGAGAGATAAATTATGTGGTTTGATCCCATTTGAATTGTGCCATGAATCACATATATGATGAAGAGCAATTGTCCAAGTCAGTAAAGTCATAAAACTGATTCAGTCTAAGGCTTTGAAAACATGTAATTATAAAGACTATGCAGCTAGTAGTCATATAAGTGATGTTTGCAGCATTGAACAGTCACCAAAACAGTAATTTAAACATTGTAGAGCTGGTCCTGTATATTAGCAGCTCACATAACTAACCAACTACCCTTTCACATAAATGCAGTTGTCAATATGACCAGATTTGCTTGGTCAAGTTTATGGCCATGTTGGTGTTGGTGTCGTATGTTGAGTATGTTCACTTGATGATATGCTGCTTTATTATGACAATCCTCAACTTAGGATAGGATCAAATAATTATTTGTCTTTCTCCATTCGCTGCCATGTAGCTGCCAAGTCTTTCTGAAATAAGGTCTCATGGGTTCCAGTGGAAGGGGTTTTTGTTTATTTAGTTTGTTTAGGCATAAAAAAATCAGTCAGTAAAGGTCTTGCATCAAGCAACACATGTGAATGCTTCAACAATAATACAAAGTAAGATATATCAGCCTTGGAAAACCCTTGTTTGTGTTTATAGCACAGGTGTAACAGTAATTAGATAAAGATAATGGTACCTCAATAGATCTTAACTGAATCATACCCATCATTTGAAATAAAGCTATTACAATCTATATCAAATATTATGTGTATGCAGGATATAACAATTGTGTCACACAATGTCACACAAGCCATTCACATTTTCTTTAAAGCAGAAATGTATTTTTCATTTGGCATTTTCAAATTGCTTCCAATAAGTCAGACTTACATCAAGATTTACCGCTGCACAATGTCAGACCTGAGCTCTGTCAGTGCATTTAAATTTAGATTTAAGCCCCCGGAGCCATGGATTTTCTGCAGCAGGGAGTTATCGCTAGATCAAGAAAGTTAGGTTTTAAGCTGGTAAGATAAAGTGAAAGTGGAAAATTCAAATCATCATCTTGCACCTGAGCCTTCATTTTTTTGAAGAAACTGGACCTTGTCAGATTTCCAGCTTCGCCCCTGAAGGAGTCCGTCAGACAAACCATGACCTATGAGCGTTAAGCTGTCACTTGGTAACTGGTGACAGAGTGTAGGATTTCACCGTGCGTGTGACAAAGTCCACGAAAGCTGTGTGCGCTCACATGTCATGATGTCTGACCTGCTGACAGCTCACTTTCTTGCAGCTATGTCATTCAATCCGTCCAGATGTAACTCCAGTTCCCTGCCATGTGCCGCTAAGCAAACATGACGATATTTCATCTCACTGCCTCTGGAGCTGCGAGACATACAAGTGCGAGATAAGGCCCGCTGTGAGATAAAGAAATGACAACATAGAGATGTCAGTTGAGACGAAAAGGAGGTTTAAATGCCTCAGAACCATATCCGTCTCCAGAGGTCATGACATAAAAGGAGTAAACATTTCATTTTCCCTTTAATCTCGGCCATCTGTGACTTCAAGTAATGTTACGAGAGATTCTGTCCAGAGTCATTTTTATCGTTCGGCAAGGTATGATAATCTACTGCTTGCTCCTCTGTATTACTGTTTGGCTTGTGATCCCTCGAAATGAAACAATATCTGCTTGTGGCCTCTCATCAGAGGCTCTGGTTTCAGCTCCGAGGAGTTTTTCCTCTCTGACTGTTTACTTTGAAGGATTTTTCAGGCCTGTGGCAGTGAAGGAATAATTTATATAACATCACATTTCGAGCGTATCAAGGCACTTTTGTTAATTCTGTTTATTAGACAGGATTTGCAAGAAATTAGTGTCTGTGTGTTGAAAAAAAATTTAAGTAGATATATGTGATTTTAATGTGGATGTCTCTATATGACCTACATGACCTATGTGACCACATGTGAGAAGAACTGGCCTTTTCCATGATTCTTAATGCCTGTCATGGTGGTTGGATTCTGACCCACCTGACTAATATGTAACAACATTTTTTTCCTTTTTAACGGAATGGTGGAGTGCTGAGAAGGAGTTCCACAGGCTGAGGACAGAAGCTGCCCTGTAGTCTGGTGGTATGGGACTAAAATATATCACTCTTTACAGCTATTAATCTTATATCGCCACAACTAAAAATACAACGTCATCGCCAGGTATCATTCAGACAGCTGTGTTTGAAAAAAGAAAAAGCGTATTAGAGGTTTGTTGTGTCTGTTATTTATTCACCTTCAAAACTAGTCAGATTTAGAGCTTTACCATTGCAGTTGTTGTGCTCATACCGCTTTTGACCACAGGGGCCGCCAGAATGAACACAAAATAAAGATCCATCTTGCTGCTTTAAAGATTGTCATGAAATCAAGCCCTCTGTTTTTAACACGACTATAATCCTCATTCAAGAGCGATTGGTATGGTTTATCAATCATTCTTGAAAATCTAAGTTAGCAACTTTGTCAAGTAAATGATACTAACTTTGCTGATATCACTAGGCCCACTTCTCAAACACTTCTGAAAACTTGAAAGTGTCACTCATTGCATCAGTTATTTGAGATACTTTGTTACACACGCCAGTTCTGCTGAGCACTGGAATTATCACCCATAATGATAATAATGTTCATTCATATAGCAACAGACAAAGCAAGAAACTCTGGAAGGCAGTATTACTGAATAAATACTCAACAGTCAAGCCAAACAGTCTAAGTCAAGTCCAGTCTAAGGTGAGTTAAAACAAGAAGGCAGAACACAAAGTCTAAAAACACACAAAAGACAATATGAGTCATTACAAGTAAAAGGAATAAAAGCCATGAACCAGGCAAATCATGGAAAAACAAAAAACAGAGAGAGGAAAAGCAATGCAAAAATAGAGTCCAAAATCAGTTAAGGATGATGAGAGACAACATCACATCAGAGGAATAAAGAACAGATACAAAGATTAAGAGCAGTAAAAAGAATAATAAATAGACTAAATGAAAGCAGCAAAGGACGGCAAGAAAAAAGACATCACATGAGAGGAATCACAACCAGATAAATAGACTAAGAGCAGGAAAAGGTATAAAAAGACAGAAAGATGAAAAATCAGTTTAAAGGGTACCTCACATCAAAGCAAGACTATGAAAGTGGGTGTTTTTCCCCAGTCCACTCCTCACTGACTTCCCCAGGAAACCTGAGGATAGTAGTTTTCATTCAGGACTGGTGGTCACGGAAGCTCAATGGCAACAAGGTGACCGACACCTGAGACAGGTGTGGTAGTAGTAGTAGTAACAGTAGAGTTGTGCACAGACAAACACACAGTAACGCAGCCCCACCTTGGCTGATCCCAGTTCTTACAGCTGTTTCTCCTGATCAAGCTGTCCCATCAGCGCTGCTCTATATATACCTTCATCCTGAGTTACACACACATAAGAGGAGGAGGAGGAGGAGGAGGGCTCAAACAGCGCGGCAAGATGGACAGGGGTTAGCTGCTCGGGGACACTTTGATTAAACACCAGCCTGGGTGGGCTCGATGGCTGAGTCAGGACCCTGTGATGGTTCTCCCTCCCCTGGCTATTGTAAACACTCTCTCCTCTGGACCCTGGCAGAGCTGCTAAGCCGGCAACTGGGTACCAAACAGCTCTGTGTCACATGAGAGGCCTGGCTGGAGTCACAGTGGCCCGGGATACTATTCTTAGTCACAGGAATGTACACAGTGGCCTCATGGCGAGCTCCGCAGCGCCTAACTGGAGAGCCTTGCCGTTTCTCTGTGTCATGCTCCTTTTTTCTGTCCCTGACTACACTACCCACTCAGTCTCTGGATAACGTTTTTTGGTCTCTTTTGCGTGGAACTGACGTTTTGTCTGATCAGACTCTTTGGATATTATTGTTTTTCTAAGGGCAGGAGGTAAGGATTTGCTCCGTCACAGATGTTGCTGATGAACTGGCGACAGGTTCATCAGCCAGACGTTTCACACACAAATATGATATTTATGCGCTTCAGCACAAAGTTTCTTATCATAAACGGCACAATTGTTCAATTTGATTAGGGATATCTTCAGTATCTGCTTCTCTTGTATTTATTTCTTGATCATTTTGATCACTAATGCTCTCTCTCTCTAACCCATGTTTCAGCGAGCCAGATGCTTCTGACATAATCCAGCTGTGTCACATTTAAAATCGTTCATTTATTTATAAATCAGCAATTGCACTAGCAGAATTAAGAGTTAAATCTATATAATCTATCCATTGCCAGAATTTACACGATAAATCTTCAGAAACATTATTGATGACTAACTAGAGAGAGTCCCAAGTAAATTAATATAATTTATATGAGACTGACGTGAGATGTAATTTCTGATGCAATTCATCAGAAGGAGCTCTTGGCCTCTTCCAGAGTTGTGAAATGTCACTCACAGTCATTGGCTTTTTTTCTTTTTACAATATGCAATAATGATCAGAGGTCCAAATATATATCAGACAGGGATCCCATAAGTGGGAGTAAATCAGTAGCTGTCGTGGGGGTGATTAGAAGACTAAGTGTTGCTAATAGCCCAATGAAATTCCCGCTCTTTAAATGGCAGGATCATCACAAACCCTCCAGCCAGGGCGAGACAGTCTGACACTGGAGAGGAGGAATACGGTGGAGTAAAAAAATATATATATACATATATATAGAAAACAGAAGCAGAGACAGAGAGTGAAGGGGATGTCTTGAAAGAGAAACTCAAGGGGATGAAGAGACAAACACAGATGGTGTGTCAGCACAGTCCTGCCGATATCAGCGGTGATGGGCTGCCTGATAAGGGAGATGTGGCCTAATGCTACATGGATGCATCAAGATAATTTAGAAGGGGTAAAAATAGAGTCAGTAATCATCACATTTAGGACAGCTGCTCGGCAGTGAGTTTTAAGTGTTTGAGAGTGGCCTAATGAATGAAAGAGTTTGCTATCAGAGAGGGATCTGAGAGCACAGGTGTAAGTCAGACAAGTGCACAGATTAAACTAATCCATTTCTGTTAGCGCGATCCAAAATAACCATCCCCTTATGCCACTGAGATCTGTGTGGGTGCGGAAACTAGACAAGAAAAGTACCATTGTGGGTAAATTAGCTATTTCTTTGTTGTATTTATGGATTTGAAGTTCCTTTTTAGAGGCATCCGGTTCTGCTTTGGGACCTTGAAGGAGTTATTTCAAATTGCACATGCTGACGTCGAGTTCCGAGTCCAGAACGGTACCTCCAGTAAAACCGCAACATGTTGTTTTGACACTTTGTGATTACAGATTTAATATATGAGATATAACATGTTAACTAGTGAGCTTTGCTAGTGCAGCCTTGCAGATTTATGACATTTGAAGAGAGCCACACTAGCTGTTTGCCCTGTTTATAGTGTTTATGCTAAGCTAAGCTAACTGGCATCCAATTCCAATGGACAACCAAAGTACAACACTATGATCTCATGAGTCTCTGTTTTCGCTCGCCTCTCTTTCCACAGAATGGCCTGCAGACCGCGAGAAGTTTTCTCTTTCAAAGACTCAGAACTTCCCTCCCATCTTCTGGCCCAGCTCAACATCCTCCGGCAGGAGCGCATCCTGACAGACGTCCTGCTCTGCACCGAGCACCAGGAGATCCCCTGCCACAGGAACGTCCTGGTCTCCAGCAGCCCGTATTTCCGAGCCATGTTCTGCAGCAACTTTCTGGAGAGCAGTCAGGCGCGAGTGAACCTGAAGGGGATCTCCTCAAATGTCCTCAGTGGCATCGTGGACTACGTCTACACGGGCTGCATCACCATCACCATGGAGATCGTGCTCCCACTCATGCAGGCAGCCTCCATGCTTCACTACGGAGGTCTCTTCGAGGCCTGCTCCATGTTCCTGCAGGAGCAGCTGAGCCCCGAAAACTGTCTGAGCATGATTCGACTCTCTGAGATCCTCCACTGTGAGAGTTTGAGGGAGAGGGCAAAGGAGATGGCGGTGAGGTGTTTCTCCGACGTCGCCGCCACAGAGGACTTCTGCGAGCTGTCCCTCCCTGAGCTCATGTGCTACCTCGAAGACGACCGGCTCTGTGCGGAGGAGGAGCAAGTGTTTGAGACCCTCCTGGCGTGGATCCACCACGACCCGTTCTCAAGACAGGGCGCAATCCACGACCTCTTCAAGAAAGTCCGTCTTCGCTACATCCACCCAACCTACCTGTTCCAGTTCATCGCCAACGACCCGCTGGTGCAGTCCTCCACCCTCTGCACCGAGATCATCGAGTCGGTGCGTCGCCTCATGCTCACAGTCAGCACCAAGTGCAGCCGAGAGCTCAAGCCACTGTGGACCACGCCGAGACGGTACACCTGCCGGGAAACACTGGTGGTGGTTGGGGGGCGTAAAAACAACGAACAGACCTCCCGAGAGGCCTTGCTGTACGACGAAAGGACTCATCGCTGGCAGTGGCTGGCTAAGCTCCCCCTGCGACTCTACAAAGCAGCATATGTGTGTATTCACAGCATCCTCTATGTGGTCGGCGGGCTCAGCCTCTGCATGGCATCGGGCGACAGCTCGGTCAGCGCCACAGTTTACACACTCTCACTGAAGACCAACCAGTGGCGGACTGCTGAGCCCATGCTGGAGCCACGATACGCCCACCAAAGTGTGTCCTATCTGCACTTCATATTTGTGTTGGGAGGCATTGGGGTGGACAAGAGAATCTCCCAGTCAGTGGAAAGGTATAACAGTATGTTTAATCAATGGGAGGCCATGGCACCGATGCCCACAGCGGCACTGCATCCAGCTGTGGCGGCCAGCGATCAGAGGATCTACGTCTTTGGGGGCGAGGACGCCATGCAGAATCCAGTCAGGCTGATTCAGGTAGAGATGACTTCTCATTTTGATTGCAATCCCTTGCCACGCAAACACAGACGTGGCCTCGAATTAAATTCACTGTCAGTGTTTGCAGGCAGAAAATGAAAAATCAGAGGTCCAAGGAAACACTAGGATGTCGCACGAAGAGACAACAAACTACATTCTCTGATGAGGGCTGTCTGCTGATGTTTGCGGTGTGTCAACAGGTGTATCACATCTCTCGCAACCTGTGGTCCAGGCTCGAGACAAGGACGGTGAAAAACGTTTGCGCTCCCGCTGCCGTCATTGAAGACAAGATCTACATCGTAGGAGGTAAGCTCAAAATAAGTTGTTTTCCTGAGCCGTTTCATAGTTTCATATTACAAATGCAGGGACAAGTAACAGAAAACATCACCAAGAGCAAGTCCTGAGGGGTTTTTGTGTGTTTCGTGTCCACGACCATGAAATGTTGGTGCAGCCTGTCTCGTCTACAATAATTAAAAAGAAACATCACTAATTCTACATTTAAAACCTAAATTCCAGGATACACCAGGCGAATGATCGCCTACGACACCAAAGCCAACAAATTCGTCAAGTGCGAGAACCTGAAGGAGCGGCGGATGCATCACAGCGCAACAGTGATCAACAACAAGCTCTATGTCACCGGTGGACGGATCCTCAACGGGCACGACGTCATCGAGGACTCAGACTGCTTCGAGTGTTACGACCCAAAGACAGACGTCTGGACCTCGAAAGGTTCCTTGCCGTACAAGCTGTTTGACCACGGCTCCCTGCCGCTGGTCTGCGTTTCCAACAGACCCAACCCACCGTGACCTGCCGTCCAACCAGCCACTTGGCGGGATGCTTTGCTTACATGCTCGTCGCCTCCCCTTTGCCATGATTCACTGGCCTCTAGTTACACAAATGGGAAACCATTTCAACCTGACTGCATTCCGTCACGCAGCTCAGTCTCTGCCACAACTTAGCAGCATGTTAGGCCGCGCTGACGTTCATCTGAGTCAAAGGAGAGCTCAGCTGACGGCCAGCGGTGTCACGTCTGAGGCACCTGGGAACTGTGGAACCGAGCTGAGGCCCCGCGAGATGACGAGAGGCAGAAAGTACTTACACAACAAGCAGCTGTTCAGACACATACGTAATCCAAAAAGCTCTTTCCGCAGATGGCCACACTCGTTTGATGGTGACTAAAAGTGTTAATGCTTTAATTTCCCAGACATTTAGACACAGCATATCATTGCCCAGCAGCTGTAGCAGACTTCCCTGTAGCAATTAAACACATCGGGAATTACACGTCTGGCTGCTTGTTAACTCTGTGAGTTCTGCGTGTCGCGTAAACCTGAAGAAAATGACAGAACAGACCGATAATACATTTGCACTTTAGAGAGAAATACATTCCTCCTTGACCCACATGCTTCTATCAGAGTGCACTGGAGAAAATCGGTGACAAACTCCCCATGCAAAGGAAGTCTATCATGTTTGCTGAAGTGTTGAAAAGCACAGTTTAACTCAAATGAGACGATCTGGTCCAACTCTATTCCACTTTAGCTGGCTAGACTCACGACTTTGAGAACTGTTTCTGCAGCCCCCTGCTAAACATGCTCTTGATTCATGGATGTTTTCGCTTGCAGAATATTAGTGCATATAATATGAAGTAGAGAGAGATGACATTCAAGTACAGTCGTTAGATAAGGGAAATGGCGTTGATGTAAGGACATGTGACAATGCTGCCTTTGAGGGACAATGCATGGCAGGGATGCAGAGACCTACTGAGGGCAACTATAACTGGAAACGTGAAGGGAAGGACTGTCAGGGTCCGCAGCCTGCAGCATGCTCACGGACACATGTGACCTGCAGGTGGTCTCTCACCCAGCTGAATTACATTTATATGAGGAAAAAGAGCTGTAACGCACCAGGGAAAGATGTAACACGATGTGACTGTGGGTCCTCTTCTGGGTCACTGTTGCACTCCAGCTCCTCTAAGACTGCACCACCAATCAGCTGCATGCCAGATGCAAACACTGCTACTTGCACAACAGACTTTATTCTTGTATTCTAAAATGTTTTTATTTCCAACTGAACAACGAGTTTGTATTCTAGATAAATATTTCCCTCGGTTTTTAAAGGAACACTGTGTATTCATGTGTACAAATGAGTGGCAATGCTTTACATGAAGGTCCTTGTAATGCATTTTAATTAACAGGTAGTTATGCCCTTATCAGTCTTTATAAGATGCTTATAAACATTAATAAGAGTTAATAATAACATAAACATGTTTATTGTTTGATTATAATACACTTATAAGAAACGTGTTGACAGTAAGACTGTTTAACAATGCTGATATAAACCTTACATTCTCACAACTGCTCATAATACCATTATAAATTCACCTATTGAATGTAACATACATAACATTACATCATCATAAAGCTTTTACTAAGAATTCTTTGTTGCTTTATTAAGATTGACGTGTACTTCATTATGCATTTGTAAGTATTTAAAGGGGCAACATGTGGTTTGGAAAGTCAGAAATTAACATTTTTTTCCCCATTACTGAATAAACAAGCTGTTCTCGGTGGAAAATAAGGTCCCCAGAACACTGTTTAAAAATAGACAGGTGGCAGGGTCCGCCACATGTAAACAGTATGAAGTTAAAACAGTATGAAACGGTGTTGTCCCTTCAGGTCAGTTTGTTCGTTCAGTCATGAAACGAAGAGAGTTTGTTTATTTGTTTGTTAAGGAATATAAAATCAGTCAGTGAAGATCTTTCCCTTCTTTTCAAATAAAATGTCCCCACAACTACAGAGTTCACCTTTAACTATGCACTTAGTGACTGCAGAAGCTTTGTAGCGCCAAAAGGCATCCCGAACTGTTAATGAGTGTGTAGTTTAAGGTGCAATATGGAGGAATTTACATAGTCAGCATGCTAACCGGCTAGCATTGGCTCCTGTAAAAGTGATGTAAACACCAGCTCTTCCCAAGCTCCCTGATTGCCTGCTGCACAGCTAACTGAGCTAACCAGCTAACTAGCAGTTGTTAACTCTTAAAGAGTGTATTTGATGCTAATAACCATCTTAAAATGAACTTGTAAGGGCATTAACTAATGCTATACAATGGCCTCAGTGTAAAACATTACTGTATGGGGTAAGAAAATCCCATTTCTAATGTACTGCTTTGAATTTCTGCACAGAACAAAAAATAGAACCTGTTATGGAGAGCCGTACAGAACTGATTGTCTTTGGTTGCGGATTTAAATGGTTTTCCGTTTGTCTGCAGACTGGCTGAGTCACTCTCCCTTCACTCTCAAGGGAACATTGTTGGCACGGACACAGAAACATGCTCACCGGGCTATCAGGTGGCACATTTGCTCACCGTAGATCATCAAATACCACTGCACGAGAATACTGCATTATTTTTTACTCATTTCACACCGGGCAAAAACTGTTTGCCCGGTGTGAAATGAAAACATTGTATCACTTTACAGTATGAATGATGTATGCTAACCTCTTGACCCTTCGGGCCGCGTTCTCGTCATAAAGCGTCTGGCGGTAGGGGCTCCACATGTAGGCTAAGTATCTAGTTTCCCCCCTGAGAGGCTCACTGTTTGGATGGTATGGCCTACTTGTATGAAGCCCTCCGCTGAAGTTGACATTAGGGGAAGAGATGTGGCGTCAGTTTTCACTCTTACATTTTAATCCCTGCCCATTAGTGGGGAAACGGTGAAACCTGCCCAGGAGAAGCGACCAAATGGGAATTTCATCACACTCCGCATTAGCAGGCCCAGGCTGTCATAGAATTAAATGGCTCCTTGTTAGCCTGGTCACCGAATGCCTCACAGTGACCCTCTGTGTGTGTGTGTGTGCCTGGATCATTGTCAGGACACGCATACGTACAAGACGACACCCAGCGGATTGTCCAAACCTCTAAGTTTTAAATCCCCCAACAAAGACTGCGACAGTTCTGGATAATTTGCCATCGGCTGAGTCAGATGTCATATGCTGGACTCAGTTAGCCAGAGCAGCATTTCAGAACAACACCCTGTGAAAGTTTTTATTGAGCTGCTGCTAAATACACGGCCTATTCAGACTGTTTATTGACTGTGTGTTTGCTGGCTGTCTTTCCATAGAAACCAGTGTGTGAGGGTCACCCTTCAGGGAGGCTGTGGCCTGGCAGGTTATTTTCAGTGTCTGTTACTAACCCATCAAGGGATAGCATTTCATTGCTAGACCCATTCTAGAAACACACACACACCAATTGTGGGGAGACGAACTATATCCATATGGGAGCCATCAGTATAAACTTTATCCTACATAAACCTGGAGACTTTTTTAACAAGCCCCTGGGAACATTTTCAGCTAAATCTGAAAAGTACGTCAAGTCTAAGACAGGATCCGTACTTCTGTGTAGCCTGAGGGTGAAGAAATGTAATCTAACCTAAATGGCCCATGGCATTCTGGGCTGAGACCCATCCTCCATCCAAGTTTAGTGAAAACCTGTTCAGTAGTTTATGTGGGAACCTGCTGACAAACCAACCGGCAGACAGAGAATGGACAGAGGTGGGGGAAAAAATGACCTAAAATTAATCAGTAACATTTGTTTATTCTTTTTTAAGCAACTTTTTCAAACTTCTACGTAAAAGCTAGCAAATATAGATGAGTTTATTCTTTTGCTTGAAAATGTCAGCATCCAGGTGCATCAGCTTAAAGTAGTAATGCTGTGGTAAATGTACCCTCCTGTGTTAATGCGATGGACAGAGGGATTAAGGTTTACTGTAGTAGTAGTAGCAGTAGTAGTAGTAGTAGAAGTAGAAGGAAGAGATTCTGACTTTCTCTTTCACACAGGTCCTTTTACAACAGACAACATGCATCACCCTCTTCAGATGCAATGTGAGGTGCAAGCTACCAAAGCTGTAAAATGCACCCAAAAGTCAGTGGCGGACAATGTAGTGGAGTGGTTGTATGAAGTAGCAGAAACTAAATATAGTATAGTACAAGTACCTCAAAATTAATTAATTAATTTTAAGTGTAATACTTTGGTAAATGTTCTCCATTACATTCCATCACTGCAAGAGAGAACCAAAGATTTTCTTTAATAGTTCAGGTTATTTGGTTAAAATGCCTACACATTGTGCATGGCTGCCTTTTTTTAAACATACCTTTGCACTGCAGTTATACTTAATATAAAAAAGGTCAAAGAGAGAAAGAAGAATTTGATGCCAGACCACAATTTCTAATGACAACTACAGCAGCTTGTCACCTGTAAGGTGGTATACGCATGAAAAGACTTTGATGTTAAATTTTAAAAAAAATTACCAAATCACTATAATCGCATGCAAAAATTCTGAATAATGGGTGTCACTTAACATAACCTATAATACATGGGTTCTACCACAAGAGGTCCTCAAAACCCCAGGGTATCAGGAAGAGCAGCAGCCAGATTTCCTTTCAGTGCACCTCTATCGCCCTCTGCTGTCGGTAGATTCTGTAATAAGAAACCAAACCCATCTTAAGAATCATGATGATTTTATTATAATTTCTTTGATAAAAACAAAGAGATCACAGAACAGCATGCATACATTCCTTACAGAGATCTAAACTGGTCAGATGTACGGTTCGCTGGAACATGGCGTCGGTATTTAACAGGCTGGTTAGGCGTCGTGTTCATTTTTGTAAAAACTGTCACAAAACACACTATATGAACACCTGTGTGTGTGTGTGTGTGGGTGGGTGAGAGACAGAAAAAGAAAAAGAGAGGGAGAGAGAGACAGAGA
Organism: Acanthopagrus latus; assembly: GCF_904848185.1. Taxonomy (NCBI): domain Eukaryota; kingdom Metazoa; phylum Chordata; class Actinopteri; order Spariformes; family Sparidae; genus Acanthopagrus; species Acanthopagrus latus. The sequence goes on along the minus strand of NC_051041.1, from coordinate 12,730,249 downwards.
GAATAAAAGTTCATAAAGTATATTCAATGACAGTTAAACACTTAAAATTAGCCTACATTCAATTCACTGGAGTGTTTTGTTTTGTTGGAGCCATTATTCCACCCTTACAAACAACCTGTAACCATTCACACAAACTTTCATTCATGGGGAACCCCTGGGAAATGGCACTATAGACCCCCCCAAGACATTTAATAATTATTATTAATTAAGACAAAAAAATAACCCCAACATAAACATTAAATCGGTCCAATAAAAGTGCGATTTAGGAGTCTCTTAACACTGAGGAGTTTATAAACTATACAATAGAAATAAAAATCTTAATATTACGTTGACACAAACATAATGACACTAATAAAGGTATCAGAGATGAATTTCAGATAAAGAAACTCCAGAGGCAGAAATCTTAAAACATGGTAAAATTATACTTCTATTTCATTAAGGTTTTTTTTTTTTATATTAAATTTGGAACAATTAAGATATACAGCATGTACACATTCATAAACCAACATTTCTGTGCTTCTACTGCCCCTCTTTGAACATGGAGGGGCAAGAAACCAAACCTTGGATTACCCTAACGTCTCCCGCTGAGTCTATCACACACTATGTACAGTAGGTCCGTAACTACAAAGGCATTCAAAGAAAGAACTTACATTTTGGCACCAGGCACAGAATTGAATATACATTAAAAACTAAATCGCTAAAACTCACCCAGAAAAAACAAAAACAAAAAACGATGTGACTACCATCACCTCTCAACGTGTCGTCCCTACAACATCAGAGAACTGTGAATATGCTATTTAAACTGGCTAAAACAAAAAAAAATGAATAACATTTGGCATAAGTGTTGCTGGAAGAATAAGAGAAGGGGCAGGGGAGTGGCAGAGATCTACCCCAACAGACCTGAAAGCAGGATCTACAGTGCATTTCTGTCAAAAAAGACAATCTATTGATCTTCCTGAGTGCAAGAAGTAAACAGGAACTGGAAAACTGATTCATAGCTAAGATTAGGGATGGGCCTTCATACTATTTACATGTCATTACTGCAACTTTTGGCTTTCTGTATCATCTTATCCTGCTCTCAAGTCACATATACATTCTCTCTCTCTCTCTCTCTCATCTGGTTAACAACCGCAACATCAGCAGCTCAATTTATCCATTCTACCCACCATGTCCTGAATGATCACTGACTTGTACAAACATGGCTCTCCTTTGTTTTCTGGCAGCTACTCTCGAGTCCTGACCAATCATAGCGTGCCAACTATTCCTGAGACGGGGGTAAGGTATAAGAACCTAACTTTGGGCCGGGAAGGACTGGCTTCGTGGTCACAGTGGGCCAGTCAGAAACTAGAGTAAGAGGGGATTTTTTCCTTCTTTTTCATTTGAACACTAAGCTCTGGGGAAGAGGCATGAACAAAACTAGACCAAAATCCCACGTCCTCACACCTCCTTGATGGTGCGCTCGGACGGCCTGAAGTTGACTGAGCTGGACGACGACATGTAGAAGGATTGAGTTTTGCGATTGAGGCGGGCGCGCTTGGTGGCCACGCACAGGTTGCGCTTGCTGGAGGAGATGATCTCCGTTATGAACTTTTTGCAGTCTACGCAGATCTCCATGGTGACCCAGTCCTCGGTGAGCTCCTTGGGCAGGTCCGGCTCATCCTCCGACTGACAATCTTTACTGCTGTGCTTAGAAAACCTGAGGATGGAGACAAATCACGAACAACTCGCGTGACAAAGCGTGGCATTTGGACTGCATCTGCGTAGTATTTAGAAGAAACAGGAGTTCTTCAGACACGTACCTCATACTTCTGCGCAGGCTGTGTCGGCTATGTCCGGACCCAAATGGGTTCTTCTCTGGCTCAGCAGAGGCTCCACCTGCTTCCTCTTTAGCCGCAGCGACAGGGCCCAAAGAATAGATGGGCAGGGTGGAGTAGGGCTTAGACGGCAGCCTCATCTGAAGTACAAAAAATACACAAGGTGTTTAAAAAAAAAAAAAAATACAGTGTATGGAGTTTATGGAGCACCTGTTCAGAGAACAACCAACAGGTGTCAAGAGAGTCAAATTTCTAAAAAGTGAGTGTTCAGAAGTGAATAAAACGGAAGTCAACGGCCTCCTACCTTTTTAGAGCACTGGGAACACACGGGCCTGGAGAGGATTAAAAGAAACCGATACAATTCAATATTGCTAAAACAGATGCAAACTTAAAGGTCATAGATGCTTTTCTTCTTAAAATTATACATCTACAGAGCCTGTAAAAAAGTATCTCTCCTCCTACGCCACATCTCTGGATTTATTTCATTTTAAACCTTGTAGACTTCAGACCTAATGACACTGACACAAATGAAATCACTTGAGGAAATGTATCTGATCTCATAATGCCACGCTTGTTTAGTACATAAAGGTGGGTGTCTGATTTGTCCGTTCTGGGCTACTGTAGAAACACGGCAGTCTAACATAGTAGACTCCATGGAAGAGCACTCACTCCCTCCGTCACTCAGATATTAAGGTTCATTCTAAGCTATCCAATACACAGTTATTCTTGGTTTCAGGTGATTATACACTCGTGAAAACTAAAAACCTAAATCTTGCACTCCAAACCTTTAAAATGAGTAGCTCTCATAGTAGTGAGTGAGCTTACCTTTTGCAGAACTGGCAGGTGTAGGACCAGGTGAAGAAAGAGAACCTCTTGGTCCGACATGAAAAGCACAGCTAGAGAGGAAATCATAAAGTGAGTGAGGTGAAGAGTGTAGAACCTGGTGCGTTTAAGTGGTGACTGAGGAAAATTAGCACTCCGACGACAAAGACTCTGCTCGTGGCGTTTACCTTTCCTTTCTTGAGGGCGGTGTAGATGTCTTTGTACTGCTGGAACTTCTCCAGCTCGGCCTTGACCAGGACCTGTCTGATGTGCATCACCTCCTCCACTGTGAGAGCCAGACACTCCACTGGGTAACAGAACTCCTCCTGCGGGAAAAAAAAACAAACACACATCACATGAACAAATCTACCCATACGTATGCAGATCAGGAATCAGATAACCCAGAAGAAAACAGTAATGGGATCTGCTGCAAATGAAACTTAACACAATGAGAATGTGACAATCCGAGCAATATGTCCATACTTAATTTCACCAAAACAAAACGCACAGAACACCACTTTACCAAAAGACCAAGCATGCAGTGAGGTGGTGAAAGTGAAAACACCAGTCTTCAACAGCATGAAAGGACTGTATGATATATGTGAACAGCAAATGATGAGACATGCGGACTCAAAGTCAACTTAAGTCACTGTTTGGATGACTTAGAACTTGACTTGACAGGAAATAAATGCCATGAGACTCAACTTGGAGGTTAAGGACTCATGACTTGATGACTTTAATGACTTGCTGTGTTCACTTGCAGATGTTGAAAGTAGGAAAAGTGACTTGACTTTGGGACTTGATACAACCCGTTACTTGACTATAACAAGAAAAATGACGTTGCACGTCTGCAAATGACACTCTCACTGACATGACAGCATGACAATGACAAGATGTACAGAGAATCCTGGCCATGTAACACACACGTCATGTTGGTGGTCCACAGCTTTTGACATCAGCTTACTTTATACCATTATTCTATTCTACTTTTGTGCCCCGTGTTCACTTACAGTATAAAACCCCCACAGCATTACATTTCCATATGAATGTTTTAGAAGCATTATTGCCACAAAAACAATTTGCAAGTGGACCCCCAAAATGGCACAAAGGGTGGTCACCAGGGGATAAGTGACATACTTGACAATCTATTCAACACTTTCAACAAGTCAAACTCTGCAGGAGATGAAAGTCACTCAGGGAAATGTTTCTATGATCATTTACACTCCGTCAGCCTCGATAAGAGAATGTGGGCTGTTAATGTTTAAAGATCGTATCTCAACACTTCTCCATTTTCTTTTGAACCTTCCCTGAGCTATTTTCAACATGCTGCAGGTCTCTTGTTTACACAAATGGTCCCATTCATGTGAAACAAGTCTATTGAGTTATAGGTTTTTCTGGAAGGGTTCCCCACACCGTGTTATGCAACAACAGTGACATACCGTGCCCTGAGCACCACTCGCGGCTTCCACCTGACCAGAGGGAACAAGAGATTCAAACACAAGCAGGACCTTAAATTCCAACGAGCTAATGACAAACGGTACCTTGATATAATTTAATACAACAATGAGATGAATCTATTTGAGGACACTGAAAGTCTGCCAGATCAAAACAAAGGAATGTGTACAGTTTTGAAAGAGTCCTAGGCGTTCATAATCATTTCATGATCTTTCAATTTCCATGAGCCCATAACTGTAATATACTGTTATTTCAGGTCACTTGTAGCATGAAATTTAATCTCATCATCAGCACAATGTCATAGCAGGAAGTCCCATGACAGAAAAATCATCTGACAGCACCCAGGTCAAAAAAGGAGGAAACTTTTATGAAATGGTAGCTTCATCTCAGACACTAACACCTCAGACATCCCTCCTGTGTATTCCCTAATCGATCCCACTGTCTGGTTTGTACTCTTCTTATATGGAAAAAGTTTTATCACAATGCAAAATGTAAGAATGGGCTGATGACGATGGATAAACAGAGATGACCAAGTTACCTTGGCACCGGGATCCGCCATCAGCTGCAGCATTATGTAAAATGGGAAAGGACTGCACTTAAGTCTTTGGGATAAGACAGCTGACCGGTGTAAACATTATAATGAGAGTGTAAACATTTTAATGAGATACAACAGGAGCACCAGAAAGTGGCGAGAACTGAAATAAGGAATCCTACTGTTGTCTACTAGAGAAGCTCAGCTCGTATCTACACAAGAAAATCATGTTTGAGCATGTGCTTTCATCAAAAAAGGAAAAGAATCTTGGCTTCTCCTTAAATAAAATTACTCTCTGATTTTATTACAAAAAAGGACTAGAAAACAGAAATGTGTTGCTTTTGTTTACTTCAACTTGTCAGAAAAAAAGAAGTTTAATTACTCTTGTTGTTAAAAAGCAAGTCAGGATCACTAAAATAAAAGGCATAAAGGTAAGTTAGTATTTGTCAATAATGCTTTTTAAAGTGACCTCAATATGAACTCTACTTTGATGTTTAAAAAAGGGATATACTTTAAAACATATGTACATTAAAATATCAAAATATCCCCAGGAGAAGTCTCCATTAGAGTTTTAGGCACTGAAACTACTACGACCTCTGGCTCGGCGCCAGAAGTCTGCCTTATAAACTACCAGGGTGGTGAGAATGAACCATACAGCGGCCTGTCCTGTGGTTTCAATTACGTCCGTCATCCTCACTCTGAGAACCAGTGACCTCATTGCAAACAAATGACCAGTCACAGGACGGGAGTAAATCAACAGATATATTATTGTATGTCCACGGATGTTTGGAGGGTTAGTCAAAGTTCATTCAAATTGTCCATGTGTGTTATTCCACAAACTCTGCAATGCAGACATATTTACACTTGTCCGATGACACTAAAATCAGTTACATCTGCACAGCATTGTTGATTAAATCGGATAGGTTGTTAAATATTCTGAACGTTAGACACTTCTTTTATAAAAGGCCTGAATAAGCAATCTCAGAAAAAAAAGCTTCTATTAGTTGACGTACCAAAGACTTGGAGGTTTGTCTGGAGGGAGGCGCAAAGCCGCGAACACTGGTGGGGGCCTCCTTCTCGATGGAGTGCCGCCTCTGTGGAGACTGACGCTTGTCTGGCTGCGGGGTGGCTGAGATGGGCAGGAACTTTGGAGGGGCTGAAAATACAAGACAACAAAAACAGTACCACATATCAACAACGGCTAAAGAATGAATAGGATTTTTTAAAGTATTTTCTTTTATTCGAGGGGCTTTTTATATGTGTTCTTATGTTTATTCTCTCTTAACTAGTGGAGCTGTAAGTACTCTCATCATGTTTTGGCTTTTGTCAGTGTTGCTGTAAAATGTGTGTCTGACTCATCTACTGCAGACCACATCTGGGTACAATTAAATAAACTTGGAACTTGGCATCTGACATGCTGTGTGAACAATTCAGATATGTATTTAGTGGTCTTCAAGCAGAATATAATATATTCAATGTGTTTACAGGTGAGCTCTTACCCTTCTTCCCTACGACAGACTCGGGTGACGTGTCGTCTATCAAAGACGTCGACATACTGGAGGTGCTTCGTGTGCCCTCCTCCTGTTAATCAGAACACAGATTTATTAAGTCACGGCAAAACAAATCCAGTGTATTTTTCCCCTCAAACATATTAAATGTGTTGGCTGTATTCCAAATCGTTTGGAAGAACTTTTGAAAAGACTGTTAAAAAAAAAAATGACAATATGCTGCATCCACATTTTTCAAGCTGCTAAACTGAAATCGGATTAATGATCATTTTATGAGCAGCGCCGATAAGAGTCCCATGTCTTACATCAGATTCGGAGCTGTCCAGCTCGGCCAGCGTGGGCGCTCTCAGCAGCCTCTTCCTCTGGCTGAGCGGCTGCACTCCTCCTTGGTTGGGTCCCGTGGTGCCACTGGCCAGAGACTGGGTGCTGACTGCCAACTTCCTTGATGCATCTGGAGTGTCTGTGGGTGAAAGGTATGATTTTGGTTATGAACGGTGTTGCATTATGCTTTGTCTCCTTATTTCAACAGCTGGCACGCCTCCTGTGTAAACTACTGGTATCTTTGTATTGTTACTTTATGATTACCACGAAGTCAGTATACGTAGACCACGTGGCGAAAATAAGCTCAGCTTCTGTTGCACATTTTCTTCAGAATTCAGTGATAACATCTTTATTTCCATGAGACATTGCTGCATGCTTTACCTGAGCTGCGGAACAAGTCTTGAGGCGTGCTGATGCTTTTCCCTGCGCCTGTAAAGGAATTAAGCAAATACAACCTTCAGAAAGAGCACACACATTAATGGACTGGTATCATAGGGAGGACTTGAACTCAGGCCAGGTGTGAGTCGAGGGGAGGCTGTGTAATAGTGAGTTACGTTCACACATAAATGAAGGGTCAGGGAAGTGAAGGGCAGTGCCGGGGGAGCAGAGAAAGACAACGAGTGCAGACACGGTGGAAAAGGTTATTCCCGTACATTTATCTGGATTATGGTCATCCTTGTGCTGCATTCAGACTGTCATCTGCCATTCAACTATTTATCTGAGGTAGACTGATACCAGTGTTACGTAATTTGTCATATTCCACAGAGAGAGCGGATTAGGGTGACAAGCAGGGCAGACTGATGATCTGTAATCTCACCCTACTGGCTCTGGTTCAACGGCTGTCCCTCATCACCTAGACTACCTAGTCCCTGTGAGTAACAGCTATATCTAAGGCACACTGTTTAACATAGTATATATAAATCAGAATCTTCCTATCATAGCGAATCTGTGCTCTGAAGCCGATTATATTTTTCATCAAACACCAAGGTCTGAGATTAAAAAGGGGCAATATGTAAGAATTGGCCTGTCAAACACTAAACAAATAGAGGGCAGTATATCGCAGAGTAACCACTGGTAACTGCAGCTGCTGATAGCTAGTTAGCTCAGTTAGCTGTGCAGCTAGTGGTCCGGACTGGAACATCAGAGCACCAAAGGAGTGTTTGTGTTTAAAAACTAACTTGGTCTACCAACGTCAGTAGATATCTCTGCAACACAATACACAGATATCATAACATCAAAGCTGTAATTTCTTTATATTCTGTTGCCAATTTTAGATTTTTTAAAATTTATCCATTTATTTTTTTACATATTGTACCTTGAGGTTGCACTGTGTTGACTTATCTCCTCCTCAGGAGGTGTGTAACAACAGCCAGTAAGTGACAGTAGTGTGTCACAGGTATGAAATAATTTTTTAAAAAAAGGCGGGGTGTGTGTGTGTGTGTGTGTGTGTGTTTAAATCAGGAGCTAACCCTAAAATAGCCTGGAGTGAAACACAAGGTGACGACACTAGGGAAACAATTGGTGACGTGAAACTTTACCTGATGAGTCAAAACTGTAAGACATGCTAAGAGGTCGCATGGCTGACAGATATGCCCATGTTTGGAAAGAGGAGGAAAAAAAATGGAAGCAAAAAGGAGAAAAGGAAATCCACGAAAGTTAAAATGGATGGTGAAGCCAATGAATCATCCAAAAACATATTCAGAAATTCAAAGATTATTCTTGGCAACAGTTTCGGAGTACCAGTATAGCCGCCCATATGTGTGATTATGCAACATCTGCTCTGCGTCACCCTCCCAAATCCCCTGACAAAAGGCATCTATGTTAACTGGATAGAGGCCCTGCATGGTATAGAGAGACAAAATATTTGCTTGTTTTGATCTGATTAAAGCTTTAAGTGGTTTGAAACATTCTAACCAACTGCCGAATTATGACGACTCCATACCTTAAGGATTATCTACCTCCTATGCACCGCTTGCTCTTATAAAAAAGGAACAGGCAGGGCAGCTTTACATACTGGACTTATATCAGCAGGAACGTTGATTTAGTTCAAACAAATATAATAATCAGTATCCACAACAGCGACTTCAGCAGTTGCAGGTCTATCACATAACTGAGGGCTCACAGCAGCAGTCAAAGTGATCCTTGCTCAAACACTGCGACACTTCTGATTAAGTGCAGGAAGAGGGCCGTTAGAGTAATTATGATGAATGTGGTTAAAGGAGGCCAAGTCATGGGTTAATGGTTTTTGAGTGGAAGGGTCAGGCTCATAAAGAGCAGCCTTGCAGTAAGTTAGCAGTCGAAGAACTCCTTCAGAAAAGCACAAAGATTGACTTTGATGGTCTGGACAGTTGCGTAAGTCTCATTGAATTACGGCCACTTGTACATGCATGTCGGCAAATATCAGCACGTGTGTGCGTACAACTGTCAGCAGCTTACCCAGGCGGCTTCTGCGGATCATGTCTGGTGATACCGGCCTGAGCTTCCTCTCAGCCTTGATGTCCTCCAGCAGTCGCTCGTGGAGGCTCCGAGGACGCACCGGGTGGGGTTTCAGTTTGCGGGCTGCGACCTGACATGGCAACCACACAAGCGAGCGATTTTATTTCATACCGCCGCAGAAAGAGGGAATGTTTTCTGATTGCATCAAGTCATCGGACAATTCGGTTACTTACTTATGTTAAGTTTATCTCTTCAGATCAGACATTATGTTCTGTCATTCACGACAATCACGTGGCACCTACTGTGACTACCAGTGTACTCAGATAACTGAACTGTTTTCCCAACCAGACTGAATATGGATGATAATTAACATGTCAGTTATTCTGTAAATGTTTCCTCGTGATAGCATTCAAAGTCTAAAATTGGGGGGCTATAATGGGGAATGGACAAATTACTGGCATCGTGTTATACGCTACTCACAGGGTTAAGAGGCGGTCGCGACCTGATGAATTCAAGAATGATCTCATGCGCGCTCTTCTTTAACCTGGGTGGGATGTCTCCATTCACCTGGAATGACATTGTTAAATTTGATGTGGATTCATGAGGAAGAAAAAACAAACACACTCATGAGTTTAAGGCCGATTTCTGTCACATAGAAGACAGCTAAAATAATTACATTGTTATACTGGGCCTGTGAAGGTTTGTCAAATCCTTACCATGACTTTTCGCAGCTTGTAGCGCTTGGAGCGGATGTCGTCCATCAGCATCTCATACGGTGTGAGCTGGTATTCGATAGGCAGCGGGTTGTACTGACGCTCCTGAACCTTCTTCAACTTCACACCGTCCCGAAGATCTCTCATCACCTGCACCCAGAACCGTGCCTGGTAAAATCATTAATGCAGTTATGATTAGTACAACATGCAAATATGAGTCATAGTCTCAGAGCAGAAGTAGTTGCTTAGTAAACATTTCTTACCCAATCTGCATTTTGCAGCTCATCGAGGTCTCTAACGCGTTCCTGAGTATCACCTTCCATTCGCCGAAGGTTCTAGCCAAGAAAAAGGGACAGGGAAAACATTAAGAACAGGAGAAGTAAACAAATAATGTTTCCCTTCTTTCATAATACTGCATTCACAACACTAAAATTAAATTAAGGTCAATGGCAAACTGCCTATAGTGTCAAAGCACTCCGTTTAACTAATCGATGTTGTTTCGCATGAGCTCGTCAATATCCATCTCATTCTATATTGACAGTGTTCCAGAGGGGAATAAAGAGGCCAATACTCAACTAATGGCTGCTATTGCTATTAATTTGTTTGTCTGGTCATGTGAATGCCTCTAATTGGCTGTGGCAACTATATAGCTGGGGCCACATTATGCTGTTTGGCCCCCTGATGATGTTGATTATGTTGTTTGGCGCCCTGATAAAGACCTTATGGTGGAAACATGTTTAATGATTTAGACACTATAACAAAAAGGCTTTTCAACATTCCCTGCCTCATTTTGACACTTTTTTTCTTGTGGGATGTGCCTGGATTGCCTGGCACATTCTTTTCCTAATGGTTTGTCAAAGGTTTCCAAGTCAGATGCATCTAATACGATCTATGATATCACTCTTAGATCAAAGAAGAATGCCTCCAGGCTCCTCTGCTGACAGCTGTGTTCATCACAATCATCCCCACACCCATGTTTACAGCTGAAACACATTCCCTCCTCCCAATTCTTTCATAATCATTTTTTTCTGCTGATCTGACCTTTTTCTAATAATATCCAAGCACATTACTGTTGCCAATACAGCCACCTTTGGTTACCAAGGAGCGGGGAATGCCAGATGAAGGAGCTGATAAACAATTACGGCAAAAAGACAAAAACAACGCAAGCGAGAGCAACTGAAAGAAAGACTCACTGACTAGCCTCCTAATTTGTGAGCATGCGTGATACTGTGCATGGTTGCTTATTAGCAATCATCCAGCAACATTCAGTGCTACAGGAGGTGAAACGCGGCCCCTATAGCCGGTCGCCGCCACCCCCCCGTAAGCCGCTTAAATTCTTGTAATAAGGTTAAACTTGATTCTATAACCATACTGTATATTACATAAGACTGTTTGCCTGAATCCTGCCTCCTGCAGAGGTCACAGCAGGCATGTGTCTCATGAGCGTGTACATGCTGTACAGTCAAGCTACACCGTCTGACAAGTTTTGGAATAAGTCATGTGGTTACATCTTCTCCAAACCAGGACACTACTAAAAACAGTGCAGGAATTTCTTTTGATGCCCATCTTGAATGCTTGAGTGGGCCAGGACAAATGTTTTTTTTCCCCACCAGCACCATACAACAGGTTGTGTGTTACAGGAAGTGAGTAACAGCTAGATACAAAATGTGATACTAACGTTATTTTCTAAAATGTAATATCTGGGTCTGTTCAAGCTGCTTATCTTATTTTCATGATTTTCAATTAATGATTTTAATTTCAAAAAGGGCAAATTCCAGCACATCTTGGTGGTTCATGGTCTTAAAGTCTGTACGCTCTATAGGGACTCCATTACGCATCATACTCATATACTACAACACCAACACTTCACTTATAGAAACAAATCTGCCAATAAGCTAGTGAAATGACATGCTAGATGGATGTGCGTCCACGCAGGAGTTAAATCCTGCAGAGTAGTATAAAGCGATGTTGAGTTTTCAACAGGCCTGATGAGGAGGTCAGACAGGGACACCCAAACAGCCTCCGTCCTCTGAACCATTACCACTTTGTGAGCTGTTTTGTTGCCATTGTGCAGTTTCTGGGCACAACTCTTATCGGCCTGACAGATCCTAATTCAACCAATTGAATTTTACGCAGTGAACCCACACACCAAAGCAGAGTCGTAAATCCCAGAGAGAAGAGAGTTTGGTACGTTCCGTTATCCTTCTATCTATCTTTTTTTTCCCTGTAGCCACTTTCAGTTTCTTTTTATACTTTTAGTTGTGCAACACAAATAAATCAGATGTTTTGGAGTCTGACTCATGGACAAAATTACCCAACTTTGGGAAGGTGGGCGAGTGACAATTAGAAGTTACTTATTATTTCCAAATAGGTTTAGGTGACTCACTTCATGATGTCAGTGCACCAGATTTATCCAGAGCATAGCCACGTCCCATGTTAGAGATTCTCACCTCTTTGGCACTCTTGATCTTGTCGAGAAAGGTGTGTAGTTCTCTCGTCTCAGCATAGAGAGCGCGACACACAGCCTGGTAATGATTGGGAGCGTCGGATGGGCTCGGCAGGTGGGAAGAACATATCTGCATAGGCACAAAGAGAAGAAATGAGTGGCATATAGTGGCACAGAATAATCATTATTGAAAATGGACAATGAAAAGTACATATATTATACTGTCTAAGTGGGGCATACATACATCTCAAACGGTTAAAGCAACAAAAGAAAAAGAAAAGGCAGAAATAAACAACCTGAATTTGAAGAAGGTAAGTCCTCTTACAAAGATTTCATACATAGTTGAAGACATGCTGTTAAAAAGGTCCACTACGTAAGATTTGGCCCGATTTCAAACTCTAAACAAATAGAGGGCAGCATATCACCAGAGTGCACAATGGGAGAGTTTTGTTTTTTTGTTCAGGTAAAAGGACAGGGCTGGGGCTAGCTGGTTAGCATGCCAACTTCAGTAGATATCTCCGCAACACAATACATCAATGGATTATGTGCATTCGGCTGATATATTCTAGTTAGTTCCTGAATGTTTCAAACCTCACATCTTACATATTGCACTTTTTAAATTCATGATGACCACACTTTAGGACCAAGATGCCTTTTTTCTGCCCAACATTTGTAATTCATAAAAACAAAAATTTTTCATGGTGGCGTCAGCAGAATGAGAAGGATCGCCAAAAGTGGTGGTCCAACACACGAAACTGCCATAGCGGCATCCATAGAGCCATGACGCTGCTAAAAAAACAAAACATGAAACCATCAACAGCATGAACCCGATTGTCCAGTCCGAGCCACATTGTCTGACTGGCGTCACCTGTACACCATTTAAAGCTCTGACCTGTATGGTATTTGATTGTAGGTGATAATAAAAGGCCACTTTCCCAGAGTAATGGGTGAGCTGTCAAATCATCAAAGACACAAAGGAGAAAACCAGTCTAATGACATATTTTCATGTCCTCCTGATGGGTGTGGCTAGCTACAGGAATGCTCAGCACAGCAGAAAATGTCTTCTTCATTATTTACTGAAGGGAAAGTCACAGGTAAAATTACGCCTGAGCAGTGAAATTCTTTATTGTCATGCTTAAAATACAGCTGCATCTGTGGTCTCCACCATTTCTGCTGGAAACAATGATATGTATCAAGCACATCTTCTCTATTGAAAAAACTGACGGAAAACGGTATTTTTCATTGGTACAGTATGTCCCCAATGTCCCAGTTTAGTTTTAAATAATCCTAACTCATGTAGCCACTCCTTACTTCATTCCATTTCACTAAAGCAAAGAGGAAACCCATTCAGCATCTAACTGTTCCTGTTTTTGTGGGATGCTGCAAGGCCTTTCATCTTGTGTCTGTTCATCGACTCGCTGTGGCCTTACCCACCCAATTTAACTCCGTCTGACAGAACAGCAGAGTACAAGCAGGAAAAGGAGGTCAGTCAGGAATGTGCCGTTATCCAATCTAGCCGTGTCATACCAACATATCGCAGTTTACACTCAAGAGGATGATTGTTGGAGGAATTAGGGGCCAGGCCAGACACGCACTGGCAGCAAACAGCCAAGACATTTGAGTTCTACACCAGGTTCATTATGTGGAGGGAACGGGCTGTGAACGTCTTTTAAGCCTATTCCCCAAATACCGGTGTGTTTACGCTGCTATAATTACCAGTCTCATATTCGGAAGGTGGCTGGGGAATTTACAGCGTGGCGGCCCGCATCAGGGGAATTTGCTAGGAGCCGGGGAGTGATAATGATGTGTGGATGTACTGCTCTGTTAATAGACCTGATGTTAAAATGTGGGGGAAAGGCAAAATGTGCAAATCTTGATCCGAACAATCTCAACACTTAACACGCCATCTGCACTGAGCACCGTCTGTATTTTTAACAAGTTTTAATGAGGGGAAACTCCGCAATCCGACCTACCATGATGACATCTCGATAGCTGCGAATCTGGCTGACCGAGCTGGTGGCGGTAGTGGAGACGGGCTCCTCTTCCTCCTCTTCTTCCTCACACTCGTCTTCCTCCTCTGTGGCTTCGTAGCCCTCGTCGGGACAGGGGTCGCTCTCCGTTTCTTGGGTGTTGGTCATCATGTCGATCAAGCGCTCGAGCGGCGGGCTCAGTTCCCGCTCCTCGTTTTCTTTCAGGCCATAGTCCAGCGCTTTGTAGATCATGACACCCAGTGAGTCGATAACCTGTGGGAGAATGGACAAGTGGGACTAAGTTTCTAATTGAGAAAGAACAGTGTCAGACTGGCTTTCGTTTTTAGAATAAACAGAATATCAACATCATAGTATTTGTATCTATTAGTATTTATTTACCGTCATACCGGCTCGGCACTATTTTTTTTTTATTGTTTGTTAATCATGATTGTTGTGCAGGCATGGTGAACTGAGTCCAATAGCTTTAGCTTGACAATGAGATAAATATATATTTGTTCCAACCTGACTAACCTTTCTGATTCAGCCGCAGGTAGTAATCTTTTTTGCCGATCATGGACATTTATTTACTCACTTTTTAGGTCTGCCAACATTATGTTCTTTCCAGCTGACAGACTACACTCTCTTCCCCTGCTGCTCTATAATTGATTCACACCAGCACATCCTCATGGATGAGACCCAATTTTATCACGCCGGTCGTAGATAAACAACTCTATCCAAAACAGCTCAATTCACCTGAGCAGACAAGACGACGGTCCATGTCCTCAAACCAGATGTGAAATGAGGCCACAGTGTTCCTCCAAATAACGTGATTATTACCGTAATCTGGGGATGATTCCATTTCATCACTTCCCCTCATTAATAAGTTGAGTATGACCCATGTTTTTTTGCAGTTTCCCCCCCCCCCATCTCGTCTTCATGTCACAAACCATCACTGGGCTACGATGAGACAAAGTTGTTCTTTCACCATGTCTAGTTGGCACTGCTGTGCCATGTCATGTCCTGATAACTCAATCTAACCCGTGTCCTCAAATCAACAAGGGTTAAGAAGCGAGATAAGATAAAAATTCTACACGGGACAGTAGAATGGAAAAAAACTTTTGGAAACATCACATCTGTAAGACAGGACAATGCTAATTTCAATTTGCTCAGGGGTGGAGGAGATACTGAAAATAAAGCACTAAATATTCACTATTAACCAACATCTTTTCAGGATAATACCTCAGAAATATTACAAGAAGTGTCTGTTGAAGGGTTGCTACTGTACTTCACAGCACTCGTGATGGGGTCGCTTTTGGTTTCTTCAGTGTTGTGGCTACAAGGTTTCACTGGATTTTAATGTGATAATATACTTCACATTTATGGCTGGCTGCAATCCATGTGTTAGAGCCACTCTGTGGTGAACTACAACTGCAATGTGGAGGAGGTTCCAGTGTTTTTACACAACATGCCCACACAATCCTGCAACTGTCTGAACAAAAAAAAAAGTGTCTGAATTGACTTAGAATTTGATTTATACTACAGCTAACCCTGGACATTTGAATAATGAATGACTATGTACTTCAGATAATCACCTTGAAATATTAATTACCTTTACTTTTTTTGATTGTCAAGTGTACATTTCAAACCATTTGAACTGGTTAAGTGGAAAAAATACTCTTAATCTCCAATCACGTATGTAATTCAGCAATACACCATTTTGCAGTGGTGGTGGCGTTTTGCACCGAGGCAATACCTAATAACACACCTTGTGACCTGAGAGCAGAGTCAACATGTCTGCCAGCAATGTCATTCCCCAAAACAGTCATGAGATGTTTGTGTAACTGGCATAAAATGCGCATAAAGCATCAAATCATCCCTATATCAAAAGTGTCCCAAAAAACTACAGTGTTGTTACAAGTGTTGACTCCTACTGGCTGAACGGTGCACTGTAGGGTTTTATAGTTTTAAAATTATGAAGCGAGTGATCGTAGACAACTGATGTGACCCCAGAGGCTGGCTAGCTCGATAGCTAACATTTATCTGTCAGTTTAAAGATTGTGACTATGCCCTTTGTTTAGACACTGCACATTGGCCAGGAAAAAGGGATCATAAAGATGCTTGCATTGCTTTCACGTCCGAATGTTCAAGGGCACCAGATAAAAACACCTGTGCACTGTACCTCAGCTGTATAATAGCAGAGAAAACCCTTTATTTATACCAATCCCAGCTGCTCTTAGACAATAAGACGTGTGTTTTCAAATACCTTCCACCATGTTCATAATAACATGATAGCACTGCAGGCCTAAATGAGGTAACGAGCAACACCTCACAGCTATTATGAAATGGCTTTTGTTGAAGTAATGACATGATCAGCTCAATGTGAGTCATTACTGTACTGGTTGTACTTATCCAGAAAGAATGGAGCGACATTGTTTTAAAAGGGAGGTGTCCAAATAAAGCGCAGGGTTGATGCAAATGAAGCTTGTATTTGATGGGCATGGTAGGCTATGGTTTGGAGCGGTGCCAGGGATCAGGCTGTCGTTTCTGGGAGTGGAACGCAGAGAAGGGAAGGGTGTTGACAGAGCAGGTTTGGGCTCACTGACTTCAGTAGAAGAGCTGTAAAATCATTAAATGACATAAAATAACTCCACACAGAGCTGAAGTGCCACTTTCACATGTGGACCAGATCCACTGTAGTTTGTTTTTTTGCCATTGATCTAAGAAAAACTGTCATTGTGTATCTTAAAAAAACATGCGTTTCATGTTTTTAGCTTTGTAACAGTCCGACATTCATTTCTTTATGGATCAAATCCCTAAACCGACAATTTAACTCGGCTCCCTTTTCAATGTCTTTTTTTTTTTTTAAATAAAAATACAGTGCTTAAAATGCAACAAAAGTAGGAACAGCAAAAGACTAATTTGAATTTTCCAACACCAACCTCTTGATCTCATTCTTTCCTGGGAAATGCTCTGCCCATTTTGTGGTGTTGTGCCACTATCGCTTATCAACAACCATCTCTGTGTGCAGCTGATAATCCTGTTCCGGGGCTAAAATAAATACTCTATTCCTTAGTGTCTTATTATGCAACTTTATAATCCATCTGTAGGACAACATGGGCTGTAGTGGGCGGAGATACGTGGGAATGCTGGAGTGACAAGACGACGAGGGGTCTCATTCATGGGCCACAGGGATGGAAATGTTTACATTGGACCAAATCTATCATCGATAATCCGGTGCAGAAGATCATCTTGTAGCCATTTATAACGTACGCAGTTGTATTAGACAAGCCATACTGTAATTGTTTAAATCAAATTTCTCTGCCAACACAAAATGGCTTGTAATAATTAACTGGTCAGTGGTTCAACAGTAGCCAGCACAAAATGGCTCACTGTTCAAGCATCATTTATTAAAGCCTTCTGTGCAATAATCTGGTTTATGTTCCTCAAGGTTTAGATGCGCCGGAGCGTAAATAATGACAGCTTGGGCTCAATTTGCCAGATATACAGTTATGTCCGGACATAAATGGTGAGGAAAACATACCCGTGAAGGCTGAGGGAACTTATGAGTTTGTCAGATGGGATGGGGGAGAGGCTTCTTAAGTATCGATGGCAAGAACAGGAAAGAGAAAAATTACGCATCACTCTCTTATTTAAAGACTCGGGCCTCAAGAATGAGGAAAAGCAGAGGAGCAGGAATGAGGAAGGAAGGGGGAACAAGTATGCAGATAAACAGTCAGGAAAACCTGTCCAGAAAAACCCACCGCTGGGTTCCAGGCACGGGTGGCAGAAGTGTTTCGTAGCAAACGGCTAATTGAAACCAGGTTTCACCCAGGCTAGGAGGAAACCTGCTGAGGGGGATGAAACACACATATGTTCCCGACGCCGTGCTCTAACCACAGGTAGCCGGAAAACGCCTACATTTTCAAACGCTTCTTAGGAAATGCAGCGAGATGAGTCATCTGGGTGTCAAAGACAAAAAAATTGTATCACTGAGAATAAATGTAGCGCTCACCATATCCAAGATCGACTTACTGTGTACTAAATACAAATATAACATTCACATTCTACAAATAAACCATTCAGCATGGGCTCCATCCTCCCTCAAAAACATCTTTTCTCAAGCTCCACACACAAATAGGGGATACTAATCTCTTGCATGACATCACTGCCGGGGTAAGAAGTGCTTCAAGCTTATGTTTTCCAACAATGACTTGATTTATACAACGAAGGCCAGTGTCAGAGACATCATCTTGAAAATCAATGACGAAGTGAATTTTTTACTCATGAGTAACCTTTGTCTCCTGCAGGAACGCTGTGTTTCATATCAAATCAAGAATTCTTTGACAGAGTTGGTTACCAATAGTACAAAACAGCCACTACATTATTAGTAAGAGTTTTTTATTTTATTTTAAATAGAATATGGAAAAAAAACTCTCACGTCAAGTGGACCTGTTTTCTCCAAACATGACCTTGTTTGAGCTTTTAGCCCAGTCCACACAATTAAGAGTAGTTTTTCCACTTAACCAGTTAAAATGGGCCGGGCTGTACACTTAGCAAACACTGGCCTTTTGACAACCAAAAAAAAAAAATGAAGAGGGACACATAATTAAAAACATCTGCTCGGTCTGCTTTTGGGCCAAACAGCTCAGACGGGCAACACTGGCAAGTTTAGTCACCCATGAGTCTCTGGTGATGCTAAAACTCATGCAGCCTTTGGCCCCAAAGCTGCGCTTTCCCGCCTGGAACTTGCGTGGAAAAGTGATTCATTCTCAAGGTGACCATCTCTGGTTAGATGAAGGTTAAATAAAGTTAAAATAGTACCTTTTCCATCCTTTCTTAAGCACTTGAAACGACTGCAGTTTTCCATTACTGAGCCCTCTCATTGAAGGAAAGGTCAGGTATGCTTTTGAAAAACAAGACTTGGTTGTAAAAATGGACATATGCAGTACATATTTTTAGTTATATGAGCTGTACAAGAGGAGCAACCACGATAGGGGGGAAAGCATCAGTGAGTCAACCAGTACGCAGATGGGCAAAGAATGAGTGGATTGTGTTAAAGAGCACTATGGACACTCACACAAACACGTGAGGAGAAAGGAGAGAGTCAGACTTATGTGCTGTGGAGTCGTGTCGATTCAAATCAGTTGTCTATGAATATGCCAATATGTAATATAGCTGATGCACTCCGAAACCCTGATCTGATGTACTCTATCAGGTGACTTCAGATTTAAGATGGAGTTAAAACAAATACTCAACCTTTCTGAAGGGCTACTGACGCAATGTTTCATGTTGATGCAGGCGCTAAATATGTACAAAATTTGTATAGAGATGGCTCGTTTGTTTTTTGTCTCATTTTCAATATCCGTATCACAATTACTGAGGCCACGATAGTCATGAAATGAAATTTTCATATCGTCCCATGCCTTATCTATATGATGTGACTGATCATTTTAAACACATTTTTATTTTGTACTTTGTTTAAGAAAGACTATAAAAAAAACAGTTAACCAGGGAAAAAAAAGATCGATCTGCTTGCATTTAGTAAAAAATAATAATAAATTTTGATATATTACAAGTTTACGGCTATTCACTTGAAAGTAAAAGTCTCTATGATCTGTGGCCCGACATCATTTCTGGCTCGCAGTTAACACAATCACACTCTTGCAAGCTCAAGACATCACTGTGGCCATCTGAGTTCACAAAGTGCTCCACTAAGCAGGATGGCAGGAGAAGAGCAAAGCCATCACAACCCAGTTACATAACCACGGCTAAAAAGCTAGGGGTCTTCCACTGCAGGAGTGGCTGCTCAGCCTCCTCCAATCTGCAGCATCCCTATCGTAGTTCATAGAGGGACAGAACACCATGCTGCTGGTCAGAAACTGTCGAGTTTGCATTTATCTATGAAGTCAACTGGGAAATTGCTGAGGACTGAGGAAACGTCCCTCTGGATCAAACAGCCATCACGGAAATTATGTGTTGTCATCTCAAGCCATCACGGTGATGGACATAAAAGCTTAGCCTGTCGGAGAAAAAAAAAAATCATGTTTTCCTCAGATAAAACTCGACCGCTTTCCAAACACTGAGAACATATGACACTGTGAAGAATCCGTTTAGCAAGCATAAAAAGCCTTAGAAACACACGGCTGCAGTTATCGTATGTTGAAAACAAACCCACAGAGTTTAGTGTATTTCGCTACAGCCAAAATTCATCAGCTGCCAAATGCTCTTCCCGCTGAGTTTGATTTAAAATGTCGCAATCCCCACAGGGACTCTAAACACCACACAAATCTGACTGACAGCTCGACGGAGAGGATAAAACTCTCCAAACAAACTAGATTTGTTTTTCCAAAAAGAAACACAAGACTTTCAAGCGGCTAGTGACAAAAGATCCGATAACTTCATAAAATTGACAGTCTGAAGAGGAAACTGTATTCATCTCCCAGGCCTGTATGGACCAGAATAAAAGAGAAACGGATGTCTTCTGTGGTGGATATATATAGTGTAACTTGACTCAAAAAGCTTCGACTACTCAATTAATTGCATTCCTGTGGTTTTGTCCTTACTGCGAATATCCCTACATAGGCAGAAATTGAGCTGTAATATGAGCTGCTGAACCAATTGATTGATATGGATAAAAGCAGGATGTAACATTGAGGTCACTGGAACATTTCTGGCATACAAGGATCAAACTGGGCGCCAGTCTCTCACTCCAGGGGACTGTCTGAACTCAAAAGCCACAGACGACTGACCCAAAAAAAAAAAAAAAAATTTTTGCTTGTTTGTTACCTAACACGCATCGAATTGACACACATTCAGAATCTTCACTAAAAATTCTACAGCAAGTCTACAGACATCTCCTCCAATCAAAATTTGCAGTCTGACGTCAGAACTGACAAGAGAGATAAACAGTCTTTGTAGAGACGGATCTTATTGCCTGCAGTGACTGGTATACACCATGCACAGAGGCCTCACATGCAGACACATCCAGCCCCTATTCAAGCAGCTGCAGCGTGGAGGCCCGCACTGTACACCGTTTATATGCAAAAATATGCACTACTTCACTGAATCTGAGACAAACAGCCAAATCCATGTAACCTCTTATCATCTGGAGGAGAGGACAAGTGTCTGAAGCTGTAATTTAAAACAAGAAAAAGATATGTGAGTGAACATGGCACGAAGGGTCCATATTATTTGGAGAATGAGAACAAAAACACACAAACTGCCATTTGCTGACTACCTTACAGGCGACTACAACACAGTCCATTAGGATCCATTTCGTGGCCAAAGCTTTACTTCATGCGTGACGTTGGCAAACCAACTGCCTTGGCCCAAAGTTGACCTGCAGGGACCTGAGCAAATCTGGCAAACTGGGGAACCTGTAATAGGATACTACAACTAATCTCACCTTAATCTTAAGTGAGGACAAAGTGGGTTAAGCTTGCTCATTGCGTATGTCACACAAATTATTTTCCTCTAAGAAACTTTTACTACCAACCGTGAAGTTAACAAGAGAGCATCACCAAGAAAAAGCTCTGTCTGTATGTTAAGTCTGAATATAAAAAAAAGTAGCGTTTCAGTTTGATATTATTGATGGTTACCCTATAACGCATCTTCTGTGGTAGAAGTGAGGGAAAGTGGGTCACCTTAACACAAGCTAATGATTAGCTCCAAAAGACTTAAGTGTGTAGAAGCAGAGATGAGTATGGGAGAGTGGTTCTGGCTTATTTCCTTGTTGGTTCACTCACTCAGACGAGGAACAGAGACATGGCACACATTTGAGGCTAAAACACAAGGGACTATAGCCTAAAAGTGCATTGCAGTACATTATCATGTAAAGGTGTAATAATGTGTTTGGATTTGTTAAGCATGTTAGCGTGCCAACATTTGATAATTAGCGCTTAACACAGGCTGCAGCTGATGCAAATGGCTTTAGTTTTGTAGGTATCTGGGTCATAAATGGTTGATGGTATCATCAAAAATAATGCTTGAACGAACCTGAACTACTTCATGACTCCTCATGTTGGCACTTGGGATAGAGTTATTGAAAGGTAACAGATTTCTATGAAGAAGAAGAAACGCACGGGTAGTGAGAGTGCTGAGTTACACAGGTGTAATTATCTTATCGTGGCATGATTGTATCCTTCCGTTACAGCCCTTCTACTTTCTTGCAATTCTGCGTTTTGCCAGTTTAGGGCTATCATACATCAGAATAACAGCACACATGGACAAGTCATGTGTTAAAGAGGCCCTAAGTTGAGAATCTAGGCATTTTTTGTGCATTGTTTCATCTCAGTTGTCAAATTCTATGCAGCTGACACTACACTGCAGTGAATGAATATATAATTCCTGCTTTTTGCATTTTCAGGGGTATTTTTTCCTTCATCAGTAACGCAGACATTGTGATATATTGCCGATGATCGTCTTGCAGAGTATCAAGTGTCGCAAAATTGTTGTATCATGATACAATCTTTATCCTGGCCATTGTAATGTGACTTACAATGAGATTCCCTCGCCTAGTCCATCCAAGAGTTGTTGAGACATACCACTGTGGACCAAACTGGTGGACTGACCAATAGAAACTGGCATCCAAATTGCTACTGTTTTTAACTGTGCTTAGTTAAAAACAAATTGGAAAAACCAGCCACAGTCTCTCGCGTCGAACTGACATGTGACAAGTTTCAACCATCAATCGAAAAAATAACACTCAACAATAACAAGGCGTGGCATCCAGCTTAGACCACATCGCCAGTTCTGTGGGAAATAACCATTACGCAAGGTGTCACGTATTACCAAAGAAACAACAAACACACCCTGTTTATTCGTGGCACTGGGGTGTAGGCAGAGGCCTGGGCTTACATTTAGGCTGAGCGGCTCACCATTCAATCATGAGATTTCATCTGTGTTCTGACCGTCAGCTGAAGCAGAAGAATTCTTTTTCCCCACTAAGCCATGCAAAAACACACACATACTGTGCATGCCTGTGATCACATGAACTACAAGACAAACACGAAGAGCGATCGCACTGCTCCGCGTTGACAGAGGACTCTCTGTGTAATTAGTCTGTGTACACAGTGAAGCTTCGAGGGAGGCTTCTCCCACCGTTATTATACAATATACCTAGCTTGGCCAAGCACGAACTGACCACATGTCATCTTCACGTGTTTTTGTGATGAGAGTATAACTGTGTGAAAATGTACTGCATTTATGAACAATCACAAGAAGGACAAAGACGTGTTCTATCTTAAGTGTGCTCCGGCATTAGTGTGTAGCACACACACACGCACAATAACTGCAGAATGAAGTAAATAACACCGTTCGTGCCGGGCTAACTCCCACTCATTCATGTTTAGTGCATCGCAGGTCAGGGCTCAGTCTCTAGAACACAACAAAGATGAATGCAATGAATGCTGATGTATTTGGATAAGAAACATGTTTTAATAGATATGGCCTCATGCAGGTGCTTTCACCCCTTTCCATTTTAGTGAGGTTATTTTGTGTGCACACCTACACACATGGACAATCTGAGAAAGCACATCTTGTTTTCATCTATATCTGATTGGTGGGGCCATGTTCACGTGTTGGCTGCACTGACGTGACAGGCTGAGCAGATTTCTACCAGGTTCTGCAGAGAAAATAGTCCATGCACACAACAAAACACCACTAAGCCTTCATTAATATTAATTTAAATGTGTTGCATTGGCTCAATATAGAGGAAATAATCTTTTCATGACCAAAGTCAACAAAATTACATCACCGTGGCCACACCAGCCTCCTTGTGGTGTAGTTTCTCACAAACTACATGGGCTATGGGCAAGCTGTGAAAACAGATTCTGAAATAGTTTTGTCTGTGTTGACAAGTAAAAAAAAAAAAAAAAAAAAAAAAAGAAATGCATGGGATGACAAGAACTCTGATGGCTGAATCGAAGAAACAAAACAAAAAAAAAAAATCATATTCTATTTTAAGGGTGACAGAACTGTTTGAACTTCGCTTTTTATTCTAGAAACTATTACTCTGAGCGTATAGTATCACTTCCCAAGAGCCTCCCTGCCAGCTGAAGATGTGTAACTTTGGTAATCCCTGTCCACCATCGTCTGTTAATTGTTGCTTTCATCACTACCGCATTGTATTGTGGGATGGTTATGCTCTTGTAGAATCCAGTGCTTGCATACTGTAATATTTCACTGGAAAGAGTATGCATTAGACTACTGTCTTGATAAACATTTAAAAATCTCACACTGTATTTTGGTATGCTAAAAAGACTGTTGGAATCAGAGTGACAAAAGACCGCAATGTAAAACTCACCTCTAATGATGTGGGGGCTGATCCATATTTATCTGTAATGACAGAACACAAAAAGGAAAAGTTATTATCATTCAGACACTATGGTTATCATTTGTGAAAGTGCTCATCTGTAACAGACAATAAGCAAAGCAAACACACCCGCTGAATTATTTACGTGTGTGCACTGTCCAGTTATGCGCAACATCTTGACAATGAACTGACAGAGAAAGCGCACACCTCACACAGTGTTAGAGAACATAAAATATTGAACTTATAGCACTAGGAATAAGAACGGAGAGGAGACTAAGTGTGGGAGCAGCAGTGAAGCATCATTACTTGACAGTACTGAACATGACTGTAAAACTAGTGAGTGAATAAATGATAATGTTTTCTCTGCTGTAACTGCCTGAGGCAGTTGAGCTGTCAAAACCAGCCACCCGGGGCTGGTTATAGCAATAAGATGGTTGATGCCCACTATCCATTTCCATGAAGCGTCCCCTCAAAATGCAAGTCTAAATAATTCACTTAAAACTTTCGCTTAACAACACAACAAATCACAGAACCCCAAGTAGAATGGAAAAACCTGAACTTTCTCTTTAACGTATTGGCGAAGAGATAAAGCAAACCTGAAAACATTGACAATCTTATCTCCTGTTCTTCTCCGACACACCTGTACTTCTAGATTTTTCCTGTACGACACAGAGTAGGTCTCTTTCCCAGACTGAATAATTTCCATTCCCCAATTGGACAATATCACATTTGTTTCATACGGTGTTTACTTTAACCTTTGGCAGCAAATCACTTGCATGATGGTGACTGGAACACAAGGTGCCGATGACACCAACGTCAGGGGTGAAAGTACAAACAAAGCGACAGATCTGCAGACTTTAACACCAGTCCATAGTGTGATATTAGGTCACTGCACATAAATGAGACACTTTGGCCCGAAGCGTCATCTCTCCTACAAGCCAGCGCCTTTTCAGTTTTAAAATTAATCAACTGAGGAAATAAACTTCTGATTAGATCGGACCGCTCTGACTTCTGTAGCTGCATTTGTTGACATTTTCTTCATACAGAGCTGGAAAATACTTGGTTCATAGCGTGGCAACAATTCTGGGCAGGCCACTATGAATTACAGCGCAGACGGGAGGAAAAAATAAACAGTCACCCACCAACACTCGTGTGAGGAACACTGGGTCCTCTGTTTGTCCCAGCCGATCAGAGAGGTCTTGGCCGGGGCCCTTGTCTCTCCCAGGGAAAGTAAGCCACAGAGGGCATATATGGAGTAGGGTGCAGAGTGACCCAGAGTCCCCTGTTCACAAAAATATTAACCTCTCTGCTGTAAAACGGGTTTTATGGAAAGTAGGAAGGTTTTCCTCCCAGATTACATTCTAAAATAGCTTAAATTGCTCTCACTGGCCTCTAATCTAATAAACAAAAACTGGAGCGCTTGTTACATCCTCATTTCAACCTATTCAGTAACAAAATTAACCAGACTAAATGTGTGAAAAACATTCCAGTTAAAATACTGCATGCACCAAATTTCTCTGTACTGTAGGTATGAATCACTGAAAATCTTGGGGTAAACAAGTGTCTCATCTTGATGCAGCATTAAGGCTTGGCCCTGCTCGAGGCTACGCAGAGTGGGAGTGAATACGCCATGCTCCATGTGAATTGATATGAACTGAATTGACGGCAGCAGGAGCAGCAGCGAGCATCTAGCATCTATTCAGTCTAAAATAACACTTGACTTGGTTTTGGTGCTGCTCATTAGCCTGATTCTGTTTGCTGTGCGTCACAGAAATAAACTCTTGTGTTCCCTCGCTAGCTGCGGCAGCAGTGTAGGAGTCCAGACAGCATCCTGATACTGGACGAGTGATCCCGTGTTGGCCGAATCAAGCTGCTTCCTTGCCGCGGACTCATGTGCGGGCCATACGCAGGTTGCATAAGCATCGATTTTCTGCTGGGGGAGTAGCCTCTTGAACGACCTGCTGAGCTACCAAAAGCTTAATAAGTCTCACGTCTCTCTCATCGCCAGACTTAATGAGAATCAGGACAGCTGTCCAAAAATACCTCAGCCTCCAGCCAGAGGAGCAGCAGAGGACTCTCCCCATAATCTCCAAACTCATCTGCAGTCAGACTTTTTAAGTCTGCGCATCTAATCATCACGTTTGTTCTATTTCAAGAGGTGCCAAGATTCTCAGCAGCGCTGGCTGAACGTGTTTATGCCGAGTGTGTAATTTCCACACAAAGTGCAAAAACACTACTGGTTGGTTAAATATGCTTAGATGAAGGAGAGCTGCTTGGACTGAGGGGTTGGCTCAAGAGAGAGAGGTTTGGGGGGGGGAAGGGTAGAAAACTGAGGGGGAAATAAGAAGAAAGGTGGCTAATAAGTTCCCAGGAGAGAGAGGACATAACCTCGGTGCTGGAGGCATTAGGTGAGTGCTGACAGCCACACCCATCTTTTTCTCTCACATATTAATGGAATGCAGTTAAAGGGAACAAGCCTTTGAGACACGCTGTACATCTGTACATCTACAATACCTGAACAGACATACTGGAACAAGCTTTGCTAGAAGCACGTTTGAATCGATTATGAACTTAAGAGATACATTATAATGTTGAAGCTTTAGTTCTCTAATAAGGAACTATTTAACACCAGAGCTACCAGCTGGCTCTTGAGACACAGATGTGATGGTAGTTTTTCCCAGTAGGTGATTGCTTTAACTTTCAGTCAGTCAAAATGTACATTTATTCAAATACACCAACATCATTTGGTCTGGGAATTACATGATAGGGTCCATTAAAGGAACATTATGTAAGAATTGTCGGTTGCAGTTTGTAAACATGCCATTCAAAAGTTAATTGCCGAGTCAGATTCCCAGGTCAAGACGCTTCGGTTTGGCAAGCCACCAAGAACAAACTGGTCTCCACCTGGGAACCTGACTCGACAGCCACCTGTCTGTCTTTCTCCAGAATGGCTGACGCCCAGAACAAAGCAAAAGCATTAAAAAAAAAAAGTTTTTAAAAAAAGACGATACAGGCGTCGCAGTAGCTTAGTTGGTAAAGCATGTAACCCACATATATAGGCTGTGTCCTTGCTGCAGCGGCACTATGTTCAAGTCCGACCCGTGGCCCCCTGCTGCTCGTCATATCCTCCTTCCTCATCCCCTTCCCTGTCATTGATTCTAAACTACGAGACTTTTTCCCAGTATCGATACACAAGTACTTGCTATAGTTTTTTTTCAGCGTCCTCTTTTACAGCAAGTTGACAAGTCTGACGGCCTTATCATAACTACCTTCAATCAGAAATCTAAACGCCAATCGCCTCAATGTTTTGTTAAACTTCCCCACAGTATCAAATATTGATATTTTTCAAGGTACAGTAACAAGGTTAGAATTGTGCATGCACTGCTGTAAACACACAGTTTACAAGCCTCATTGAAATAGTCTTTCATTAGAAATCTAAAAAGGTAATCACCTTAATGTTCTGTCATTTTACGAATGTTTCAAGGTACCATATCAAAAGCTAGATATTCCAGTATCGTGACACAATTTATACCTTTAACTGCCTATCCTACTCCATGAGTCAGACTTATGGTCAGGTAGAATCGGGTGGAAACTGATGATTATATTCATTGAGTGTTGGATCTTTAAAACTCGAGAATATAGTGGATATCCCTAAGGTGATGTCTTCATAGTGCTTGACTGAATCCAAAAACAAGAAAAGTATTCCACTTACCATAGAGGACTATTACATTTTTGCAAATAAACTGTAAAAGATGTTTGCTTTGAACATTATCGAAGACTAATTTTCTCTCAATCTACTAATCAATTACTCCATCAATCAGCTCTGAGTCCACATGGAGCACAAAAGTGCAAACAAGTGGGCTATACTATATGTACATGCAGTCTTCCATCTTATTATTTCATTTATCAACTATACATTTCAAACGGGTTTCCATCCCCCCAGGTGCAGGCAACCAACACAAAGGCACCTGCTCTCCCTCACAGACACATTAGTTTCTGCTAGTGCCTTTACCCAAAATGTCACAACACACATAATGAGGCTGCTAGCAGCAAATGTGACTCATCTGTGTCTGGCTTTTTGCCCATTATTCGCTGTAGCCTCGGTGCTAGCTGCTCCTATAGGTTCTCTCTGGACTGGACCCAAGGTGCTCTGCGGTTTGAATGCATCACATGGTTCATTGTTTACTGTGGCTAACTGACCGCTGCAGGGACACGATTTCAAAAAAAAAAAAAAAAAAAACGCAAGGAAAGCAGCCATTCTGAAACAAGCCTGCCAACACACCCGTCTGAGTGAAAGCTATAAAATGAACCGTGTTTGTAATGTAAATGCAAAAGGTTCTTTTACACGAGCAAGCCCCCCCCCCTCCTGTCTGTTAATAATTCACAACACAGCTCCTTTGGTCTTTCATCCCCAGCAGCTATGCGGTGATGATGTATTATTAACAACCGCATTGGACGTCTGTAAACACATTCACCACATGGCTGGAAGCAGACAGCCACAACAACATGGCCTCTTTATGAGGATGCTCCGCTGGCCTGTGAGGGATGTGGAGGGGAAAAAATGCTCTCATTCCCGAGGAGAAAGTAGTCTTTGACGCTTTAGCTGCGCAGTGACTCAAATCAGACAAAATGTAAATCCAGACACCGAGCTTGTCAGCGGCCGTCGGTTCGTTTACCTGTGCCGCCTTCAAAGTGCAGTTTGACAGTCCCGTCTCTCCAGATGATCACGTCCCCGGGTCCCTCAATCCTTCTCGGATAGCCGACAGCCGAAGCCCCGGCCGACTTGGAGCTTTTCCTCCGGTGCTTCTGCGCTAAAGTCCGACAGCACTGATAACACACCGCCCATGCCTGCTCCTCGTTTATCGGCTGGCCGTACAGTTTCAGAATTTCCTCCAGGGAGACGTCCGCGGCTCCGTCGCCGCAGTCCATGCTCACGTCCCCCGCGTTCAAATCGGCGGCGAAATTCCGGAGAATGGTCGGCGAAGTCAACATCCCGTCGTCAGTCCCCGGTCGTTTGGCCATCCTCACCTCATCATAACCACATTACGTAGAGAGAGAGAAAAAAAACGAAAGGGAAGTGTCAGGTAATAATTGAGAGTCCCTCAGAGACACAGACGCAGACGTTAACCTCCCAATAACTGTTTAATCTGTTGAGGAGGACGAGGAGCAGCAACGGCTGAGTGAGCGACGGCTGCCCGACACAGCGCTCCGCGTGGTCCTAGTGTCCGCTTGACAACTTCGCAGTGGCTGGCGGAAATGATCACAGAGCTTCAGCCTCAGGTGTGTAAACCAAACTCCATATAAAAAGAAATCAAATTAACACACCTGCGATCACTGTGCTGTGAGCCAATTTATTATCAGTGATACATATTGAGTTAATACCAGTGGTATATCTTTAAGCATTTTAAGACATTGACACCCTTAGATTATTAGATTAAAAGTGACATTTTGGGGGTATAAAGTAGAATATTTATTAGTTAATATATTGAGGATATTTTTTGGTATTTTTATTTTTACATCAGCATGAATTGGCTCGTAATCAGCTCTTGTTTCTCTCAAGGTGTTTCTTTGGTTGCATCTGTACTGAGCTTTTTCTTATGTATATATACTGTATATTGCACTTATATTTCAACATGTAATTATGTAATCATCGCTGTGAGTATATTATGTGCCATGTATATCATAATCCATGGATCTGAGTCAGAGGTTAATACAACCATATATGTATATGTGTGTGTGTATGTGTGTGTGTGTGTGTGTGTGTGTGTGTGTGTGTGTGTGTGTGTGTTTGTGTGTGTGTGTGTGTATTGCAATACTGCTCCAGTCAAATAACTACAGTGTATATGCTTACCATTCATTGCCGCACTTCAAGCGACACAAATTTTCTTCACCACAGCTCCATCTTCTGATGACTGTGATGTAGCTTACATCTGATGATCACGGATTTTATGTCGGTGTATGGAACATAAGTGTCAACAAATATTTATCTTATCATACTACATTATCAGTCAGAGCTTACAGACAAATGGCTGCTGTCCATTTACTGACAGACCTAACGAGGTTCAGAATTGTTAATGTTTTACTGTGAACAATGTAAATAAAACTATTAGGTAATGGCTGGAATTTCATAAAAGGGATGTCAGGTGACGTATCTTACTTAATGCGAAAAAATACAGTATAACACTATTATAGAGCCAATTATAGATGGGTATTTGTCAAATATGTCTACATATTCAATAAAACATTTTGGATTTACCTACACTAAATACATAAATACACACTCCACTGGTCGAAAAATGATTGTCGTATCCATGCTGTCAAGGTTTATGTCTGTAGGCTTACTGATTCTGCTGTAGCTCATGAGAAATGACTGCACACATCACTCCATCCTGGTTTCCACAACTTAAGAAGCTGACAACAACTTTAATTCAAACAAGAAAAAAGAAATGTGGCAGATCCTGTGTTAAAATGTTTTCACCATCACAAAAGTTGGCCTTTACACATTTCAACTCATGACAAGCAACAGTTATCAGAAGCATAAAATGTTCCCCCTCAGAATATAATAAAAGCAAAATCTTTAACATCCTCTATCAAATGAATGGCTTCCTTGAGGCGTTTGTCGTCAGTGACGAGACTCTTGAGGTCCCAGCTGGTCAGCAGCGCCATCTGCTGGCCACAAGTGTCACTTGCATCCTGAATCGCCTGCTGAAATGTACTTTTGTAGTGCAGTTGCTATATTTTCATGTGTAGCAGCAAGGGCAAAATGTTTTATTTCAGACAGCTTGCTTTTCATAATGCTCGACTGCATTTGTCGCAATCCGAGATTTTTGCTGAGCCAAATTGAGATTAATACATGCAGATCGGTGTAAGCCACTCAGATAACACTTCATAATAAAGGGTAACATCGTAGAACACAAAAAAAAAAAGATGTAGGAGAACCGGAGAACACGCAACACTAAACAAATTTCAAATAGAAAAAAACGCACGGTGAACACAGGAGCGGTTCAGATCAAGGTGAACTGTAGGCACATGCGGGTGTGTTTGTTTCTTTTTTTTTTCTTTCAAAGACTGAAGACAAAAAAAAAAGTCTTCAGCCCTCAAGCTTCAATTTCTAAAACAGCACTTCAGGGTCTTCTTAAAAGAATATAATTTACAGCATCGACTGAGGTTAAACAGCATCGTCATTTGGTTCCCACACTTATCGTTTCTCATTCTCAACCAAAAGGAATACACTAGCACACAGAACTGAAGCAGGCTCACTGGGACGGCCCCCGCACAGAAAGAAAACAAAAACATCTGATGTGCAGATTGTGATTATCATGTGCATATGGGACGGTCTCCTCTTGTCTCTCTCAACACTGACTTTTTAAACAACAGTGACACAATCTGCCCTGACCGTGCGGAGAGAAGAGAAAGAAAAAAAAAGCATGGTGGAGCGCATGAACACTGTTTGTGACCCGTTCTCTCTGCTTCGCACATGCATTTGCAATGGCACAACACAGATGCAGCATCCCGAGATCTTTGGATGGAGGACATTATGCGGGCGCCTATGTTGTGCGCCGCTGAGGTCGACGGACGAGAATCCCGCAACAGGTCCCTTCGCAGACGTCATCCGCACACACTTCCTGTAAATCACCATCCGATCTCAACGGTGAACCGCTCGCAGCTCCTCCTCCTCACAGAGGCTCGTCTTGTCTTTACCTTCCCTTCCGTCAGACACACTCCACCGGTTCAGCATCCCCGCTGCCGCCGATGCTGACGGGCTGGCCGTCCTTAGGCAGAGCGCCGCCCTCCTTCGACGCCCTCCTTTTGGAGTCGCGAGCGGTTTGCTGTGGAAAAAGATTGTTTTTTTTCTTTCTTTTTTTTTTTTTTTTAAAATGTCATTTAAATGTCACCACGCCGGACAAGGAGTGAGTGGGCATAGACGTCCAACCGAGCACTGAGTCACTGCCCATAAGTGGAAGGTTAAATGAATGAAACACAACAGTCGATGCTCCTGAAAATGTCTTTTTCTTAGGTCAAAAGAATCTATTTTTCAGACCTGTGTCAGGAGTGGTTAATCAGCCCAATTTCCCGATTCAATTCGATTCCGATTACTGAAGTCTCGATTTGATTACAAATCGATTTTCGATTATTAACGATTATCGATTCGATTTTCGATTATTAACAATTATTGACTTGATTATTAACGATTATCAATTTGATTTTCAATTATTGGGATTATCAATTCTGTTTTTGATTATTAACGATTATCAATTCGATTTTCGATTATCAACGATTATTGATCTTCTGTTCAACATCAGTCAGCTGCTGAATTACTTTACTTCTCTTTTGAGTAATACCTCACAGCACCTTCAGTATTGTATAGTGTAACTGTAATATCAAAATTATTATTTTTTACTTTGTTTTAAATGTAGTCTTTCACTTGGTAAAAGAAAGTTGCCAAGCTCAGCAGCCAGACTCATGGTAGAGGCATTGTTGGTGACGAGAACCCGGTCGTCTGCCACTGCTTTGAGAAACTCACATATATTTGCGCCTGTCTGTCTTTCGTCTGAAGTACGTAGAACATTAGCTTCCATTAACTGCTGACATATTGAGCTGTAACGGTCACGTATGAGACTGTAGCTCTGGATGTCCAGGCATCGCAGGTCATTGCTACCCTGTGAGCAGAGTTGAGGGACTCTTGCACAGCAAGCTTTGTCTCCTTGTAAAGATTTGGAATCGATTTAAGCGTGAAAAAGCTCCGGGATCCAATAACATATCTTGGCTCGAGACTGTGGACCATGTAGCGGAAGCCAGTAAGAGGAGGACTACAGCTTGTATTACAATTAAAAAAAGAAAAAAAAGAAAAAATTAAAAAATCGATCTTTGGAAATGTAATAATCGACTCATAATCGTCAATATCATAATCGCGATTAATCAATAATAGATTTTTTTTCACCACCTGTACTGTGTGTCTGTCTCAGTGTGCGTGTGCACACACTCAGATTTCTTTTCTGTAGTTCGCTCTCATGATAGAGGATAACGCAAACAGAAGATGTTATGGTATAAGGCACATCCCTAAGAATCAAGAACATTTTCATATAATTCATCGCTCTCAAGGCTGCTCTCACAGTGTATAGACTCCTTACAGCTCTACAATATCAATATTTGAGATATGTGGCAAAATTGTAAGACCACAAGTTAGGGTCGCAACTTATGATTATTTGCATGAATCTGTCTTCCATTTTCTCACTCACTGGATGAGCTGTTTGGTCTGCAAAATGGTGAAAAATGTTTCAAGATGAACTCTGCAACTTGCTCAGTCCTCACCCCAAAGATGTTTCGTTTGCTGCCAAAGAGGGGTAAAGAAACTGGAAGATATCAGCGTTTAAGAATGTGGGGTCAGAAGACTTTTTTTCTTTTAGAAAACTAGTCAAACCAATTAATCGACTGTTTGAATTGGTGGCGATTCATTTGATCGTTGATAGCCGAAAGATCGATCCTCGCATCTCTTCTGCATTCAGTGGAAATCAATAAATGCATGTGAAACTGAGTCTTCTTCTCCTTATGGATTAATTCTATAATCTAAACCACGTTTTTATCATAAAATGTAAGATAAAGGGAATTATAACCCTCAGTATTTTACTCCCATATTCTATCCAATCGCCTTACACATAGAAATGTTCACTTAAATTATTGACTTTGGAGTGCCTGTCGTTCATTTTTGCATTTAATCATTAATGATCGTCTTTGGATAGCTCACTTTTGTCTCCACTGAATCCAAACATATCAAGTTTCACGTCAAAATGACAAAAAGCAGCAACTGTACACTGGTTTGCACGTGAACACATAGTATACAGTGACACTGAAGTGTTTATACTGTAGATTACGCATGGTTGTAGTCTAGTTTTAGCCTGTTACCTGCCATCCATCCTCCCTTCCCTCATATTTTCTGCTTCTGTCACTTGTATTTGTGACTTTTTTTATGCAGCCATTTTGCCAGATCTGGTTTTGGAAAAGTTAGGGACATACCAGCTTAAATAAAGGCTACACAACATTTTGTTTTTGTTTTTTTTAAATGTCCACTGCACTTAAATATATTGAGGGCCACTCTCTGATTCTGCAGATGAATCTGACTTTTTAAAGGACAAGTTTACCCAAAAATGAAAATTCTGTCATTGTCTGCTAGCTTCGTCGTCCACTAAACATTTCTGGAGCGTCGTGGCAAAACAGCGTTGAAGCGCTCTCCTAAACCTCTGAAGTAGACCTCTCAGGACTCTTTTGAGACTTGGATAACACAGAACCCATCTGCTTCAGTAATTTCGGAGAATGCCGCAACACCGTTTTGCTGTGAAGCTCCAGACTTGTTTGTGGACTACGAAACTTTACCAGGCTTTCCATCAGCACCTGGGGGGAGTCCATACTGACAGGTGACAAGTTGTTAGGTCCACGATACCACATATATGTACAAGACAGAAGCTGATGGACATGACATGGAGCGGCCAGACATGCTTATACCTGCTCCCAGTGACACCTACATCAGTGATGGAGCGCCTGGGTCTCCTCTGGTGGTTGGAGGCGGTGGATGCGAGGGCCTGCTTCCCACACTGGGTGCCCGTGTTCACCATCCTCTTCTCCCGCAGGCTGGCCTCCAGAGCTTTACCTTTGGACGACAGTCGAGCCTTGCTCATCACTTGAGACAAAAAAAACCAGATTCTCAGAGGCAAAGACAAGAGATGGCACCAGCACGCACTGCTCTGTGAGGGAGCTGTCAATTGTGTTCCTCTCTCGAGCCCTGTGTGTGGTGTGTAGTGCTGAGAGAGCCTGTGTTTTGATTTGGAATGTGGCCTGTTAGGCATGCAGTGGAGATTGTGTTGTATTTTCCAGGTAAAAAAAGAGGAATAAAAGGCGAGTGGCTCTTACTGGTCGCGACTGGCAACGAGGTCTCCACGTCCGTGTTGGTGAGCCACGTCGACTCCGTTTCCCTGGTCCAGCTCTCGTGGTACCTCGGCTCGATGATCGCGTCCGCCCGACTGCCTCCGCAACCCATCGGGAAAATCATCCACGGCAGGTGCAGCTGACACGGGGCTAAACGCGGCTCGGCTCCCGTCACAGCCGCCGCAGCATCCTCCACCCCTCCGCCTCTACTGCAGCTCCATCCGTGTGTCCGTCTCCATCATCGGGCTTTAGCTGCTGCTGCTGCTGCTGCTGCTGCTGCTGCTGCTGGAGGAGGTGGTGGTGGCGTTGGTTGTGGAGGTTGGTGCTGCTCTCCACAGACAGCAGCTGACCAGCATTAACATACACACACACATACACATACACATACACATACACTCACACACACACAGCAGATATCTGCGTCATCCACAGATGAGGAGAGGAGGGGAGTCGAAACCTGCTCCCAAGTCTGGCCGCTAATTGGCTGAGAGGGGAACCAACTCCATCACCATCAGCAGCATCATCATCATCAGCATCGTGCAAATATGAGACAATACCGATCAAAATCACTGTAACATCATAACACCATGAGCCAAGTCACAACACCGTACTTTCCCCACTGGAGTTAGTATTATACACACATGACGAATATTTATAATTTATTACACTTTAATGGAGTTGCTTGCAGGCATGAAGATTTGAATGGTTGAGTTTTTGAATGGTTCTCTTTTGTATTTGTCAGTAATTATTAATTCTCCCATGAGGACAGACTTTATATTACCCTCAGAAAATAAGTATTACCACTGAGTACACATAAGACATGTATGTAAAATATCAATTCTGTTACATACGTTTAATGTAAAGGGTCACATGTAGTGTGTGTATCGTGTATATTGTATCGTCAACATTTTTCTGTCATGTTGAGCCAATGTGTATAAAATACCTTACTGAACGTATTAAAATATAAATTAATAGATATAATCAAATAGATAATAAAATGTAGAAATAACAAGAGAAAATTGTATAGAAACATAACTTAACCATGACATTAACTCTGATTAAATTGCAGAGGAACTATTGAGGAGAAGCAAGAACAAAATGCAGGGCTTTTACAATAATCGATCCAGCACGTTATTGTCAATACTAATAAGTTGTTGATCAGTGTATTTTGGTCCAGATGATCTGAGAACTCCTCCCTGAAGTGATCCATTCACGGCCCATTGGAGCGGTCTTCCTGATTAATCTCTAAGAGCTGCAAAATAAACAAGGCCAGTCCAGAGGAAGAACAAATAAACACCAGCCACAGATATTTCCCATTGTAATTCCAAATTGTTATTATTATAAGTAATCCATAACATATAATTAATCTAGAAATCTATTAGTTAAAATGTAAAGAGAGATTTCTAAGATTGTATTACAAAACACTCTGTTTAATATCTAGTGGACTAATATACAGAACAGGAAAAGAGAAACTATTGAACTATTATGAGGCTCCGATACTGATTTTGAGGTTGTTTTTTTATCAGCCTGAGAAGGTTCACAAAATTTTATTCTGCAGGTAAGAAGCACAGTGGGCCAACTTTAAGTATATTTCACATATAGACTTTATTTTTCACATTTATTTAAATATGTGGTTCAATTCTCAGTTATACTGACAATACAGTATTTGCACATAGACCTATAATCATTTTTCTCAAACTGCTTAATATACAGAAATCATAGGAGCACACCATCAGCGAACATATTGCTTCTATATACTTGGGTGGGGGAAACGATGGTCAACATCTACTTGTAAACAGACATCTCTTACATGGAGCTAAAAACACGTCACAAACCAAAAGCAAACACACCGATTTCAGAGGCTTTAAATAAATACTATACTTCACATACATTTATTTTTTTCTCTCCCCGTTTTCCCCTCACGTGTACCGTTTTTGTTGCTTTAAATAAAGAAGGGTGACCAAGGAAATAAAAAAACAAAACAAAAAAAACATGTCATGTCGTGACATGTCCTCTGATGCCATGAGGGAATGCTAACCATTAATGGAGGGAACAGACTGGGAAGGGAGTCACCTCAGCAGCGTGGTACAAAGATGAGCGCCCGTGCCAGCTGTCGAAGAGAAGATCAACAACCTCTTCAACATGGGCAAGGAATGTAACAGCAAGGGAACGAGGATGAGACCACAAAAGATGGAGAAAAAACAAAACAAAACACTGTCATAATAAATTAAAGCTTGGGGATGTGATTATGTCACATCAGTCAGACTGCACTCAAAGAAATTGAGCTGATGATTATAATGATGATGAGGATGATGATGACGATGGCGATCTAGACTTTGAAGTCCAGCAGGTTGCAGTCGATCTTGTAGTAAACATAGGGGTAATACTCCTGCTGGCTCAGGTTCAGCCCTGGGATGTCCATAGAGGCCTGCAGGCAGACAAAGATAGATAGTTACACACGACACACACACACACACAGAGTGAAATGTTAGGAGAATGTAAGTTTAACAGGCCTATGATGTTAAGGAAGAACGATCAGGAAAGCCTGGGATAGGATTAATACAAAAATGTTACCCAGCCAAATGACCTCCAGTAATTTTAGACTTACATCGATGATGGCAGCACTGCTGTCCAGGTGTTTGTACAGGTCGTACAGCACCTCCCTCAGCTTCTTCATGTTCTTCTTGTTGGGCTGCAGAAGCATGGCCTGGAAGTTCACTGGCAGCCCGTATCTACGATCACAACAAGTCTGTCAGGCTCTTTTTTTTTTTTTAACACATTAAACACATTTCATATTAAAAGGGGCAGTTTAGGTCATTCGCAATGGGGGTTATAGGAGGCGCTTTTCCTTTGTTGATGTGTGACCTGGACAGGGTCAGCAGTAAATCAAATTCAAGCCACCCTACACAAGGCCCCCATAAAAACAAAAATCAACATTAGTTTAAGTGTATGCTATTTTTAGAAAACTGTCATGGTTTTATCTTGCAATCAGGCAGCCTTCTCTGACAAGGGACTGAAGCCGTAATATCGCTCTCTCAAAAGCCACCAGACTCCTTTGACAAACACAGTACTTTTACTTTGCAGAACGCAAGAATTGCTGGTCTACCACTGCCTCAGTTGCTCAGTTTGTTAGTGTTACTGTGCGACTGACCGAATGAGGCAGCGGCTGGCTTAAAACTCCCGTGTTCGGCGAGGCACAGCTATTGTTTATGTCAAAGTCTGGTTGCTTTGGCGAGAGGATCGACGGATAGAACGGATGAGCGTGAAAATGACCGCAAAAGATCAAACTTGCCTTCACCAAAGTGTAGCACGCGTCGCAAGCCTAGTTTGCTTACCTCAAGACCGACTCCACAAACACACGCAGAGCTTTTATGTGAATCCAGGCGATGAAGGCTTCGCTGAAATTCACTTTCAGCCATCGCACCAAAGGCCCCTGGGTGGACAGACACAGCATTTTCATCATTTCTCATGAAGATAACAGACCTGTCAACATTTACATTTTTGGATATTATAAATTATTTCCTTATTTAAAAAAAAAACAACAACAACAAAAACCAGCATAATGACAGTTTCAGTCTTTCATCCATTATTTAAGACTGGCTGCCGGACCGTGTGTGCTCAAATCAAACATCAGTAACGAATAAATATACATATAAATATCTGCAGCCCAAACACTCCATTAACTTCTTCCTACCCCACTTCTTCAATAGCTCAGACTGTTAAGGAAAACGGCAGTCGTACAAACTGTTTCTTCTTGTCAGTGGACAAACGTGTCATCTCCTCTTTGTCCGCCTTCATCTCCTCCTCATTGTACTGGAAATCGCGCACGGTAAATCTAGGTCGGGACACACAGTGAGAGGGCTGGCAATCAGCTGTCAGCAGACACACACGTGAAGGACAAACACATTCAAGAGCACTCCTGATAACAGGCTACACACGAACACGCAGTCGTGCTCATTGGAGAGACAGTCGAAGGCCAACACAATCGTGTTCATTATGGGACCTTTTTATAGAGCCCACTTAAATCATGAGGTGCCATTACTACCGTTTATCTAAAGGGGTTTAAATAAATAAATACATACATACATACATACATACATACATAAATAAATAAATAAATCCTGGAAAAACACAATAAAGAAACAATCTGCGATACAAAACACAGCCCACAACAGAAACACAGCTCGATACTACCCACTAGCGAGTTTCACACATCACACAGCGGAACTGAATAATGTACTTGTTTTCTCTGGCCTTGTGCTTGAAGTCGTCTATAGCCTTCCTGAAGAGAGTGACACTGAAGAGGCCGCTGTCGTTGTCTTCAAACAGCAGCCTGGAGGACACGAGATGACAGATCAACACGAGAAGCTGGATGCGCCCAGTACAGTCGACACATTTCAGCAGGTTCTGGCGTACAGAATGATATCCTCGCTTTGGCTTCTGGTTACTTTACAGATTTGTATTATTAAAACACATAAAATTGGATAGAGGGAGACAGTTAATAACATGGGTTACTCCATTTTCCCTGTTCCCCCCATCAACACTGTAAACGATGGTTAGGAAGTGGTCAACTGTGCCACCAAATATAAACTCTCCATGAAATTACAGTGATAATTCCATATCCACAAACCAATCCACTGTATGTGCAGATTTCTTTCAGTACATTCGGTGTCGCAAGATGCTCCATAAGTACGAGTCACTAATGCAGAAAAATGTACAAGATCCCTCCCTCGCTTTCCACTTACAAACACTTTCATCTTGTTGCAGTAAATGTAAATCAACTGTCAATTTTCTGGAACATGACCTACCGATATTATAATGCAAGTAGATATAATTAAGGCTCAAGTCCGCATTACCAAACTGCTCAGTCTGTCCCGGGCTCTGTACGTTCGCAGAACCTCTGCTGCTTTAGCTGCTCCAACATGTCTCCCATTTCTAGATCATATCGGCCAGCCAAGTCGCCAGGATAAAATGTTGGCAGTTTACGTTTCTGCTAACCACTGATAGGTACACGTCATGAGGTACGTGCTATTTTGAAATTTTCTACAAAACGTCTCATATCGTGTTCACATTGCATGTTTATGACATGACTGTCATGTCCGAAGGTGGATGGGACAGTGTTGGATTTACAGGCTTCTGTTGGTAGAGCAAGTGTGAAAACCGCTGGATGTGTTTTGACAAGGGACCACGGCATTTAACATTTGTAAACCTGACATCACTGGATATTTCTAAGGAGACCGCAAGTTAATTTCCAGACTTGTTTACGGCCGACAAAACCGGTATTTTAAGTCAAAACGTGATCTTTTCCTAACCGTAACCAAGTAGTTTTTGTGGGTGAGCCTAACCAGAGCACAACATAAAACTGAACATTTAACCTAAAGGAAATGTATAATTTCAGTATATCTGGGGTTTGCAGAAACATATATTGCAACATTTACTCTGGCTACTGGGTAGCCATATCAGTTTACTCATACAGGGTAGACTTACACTGTTATCTATCTTCAAATCCATTTGCTTTTTACAGGTAAACCATCGGGATGTATATGGACACAAGCAACCATAAACCAACCAAAAAATAACTGCTGACATTCAGCTGCAGATTAGAAATGTTTTATAACTGTCTATATGTGGCACACTGCACATGACATTAACCAAAAAAGTACAGACACAGAGCAAAACTGCCTTCTTCCTATAGCTGATCACTCATGCATTTGGCAAAATAAATGAACTGAATCATGTGTTTGTCCTTACTTAGTGGAGCGTGGCACCACCATTTCTGACAGGGTTTCATACGTCTTCTGCCAGTCTCCATAGCCTGTCCTGGTGACGTAGGAAAGGGGAAAGATGACAACAACAGATTATACATACTAACTTTCTGGTTTATTTCAATACTGATGTCTGGAAATGTTATTCGATGCGGTTTGATAATTTCCATGGTCAAAATGTAGCCAGATTTAAGGGTGACTGTGAAATTCTTTTCACTGAACTTCTTGCATCACACCTTTAAAAAGATTCATTATCAGAACAAAATGCACCAGAGAAAATCATTCCTGCAAATTACTGTTCAGTTTTAAACTGTTTCAATGTAGCTGTAGTTAGGAGAAGAGCTCTATCATCTCCGCCATGGATACAATGACACCAGAAC
This sequence comes from Acanthopagrus latus, assembly GCF_904848185.1. Classification (NCBI taxonomy): domain Eukaryota; kingdom Metazoa; phylum Chordata; class Actinopteri; order Spariformes; family Sparidae; genus Acanthopagrus; species Acanthopagrus latus. The sequence continues at coordinate 12,688,855 of NC_051041.1, read as the reverse complement.
TGAGAACTGCCTCATCACCGCATACTGAATATACAGATACTTTAGATACTTTGCTTACTTTGGCACAACCACCAGCATGGTAATCAGGTACTCCGAATCCAGTACAAAGTCCTCTTTCTTCACTATGTCAGCCAAACTCCTGGTCAACAAGCTCCCCCTAAAAAGACGTCACATGCAGTTCAGACTGTCAGGCAGCTTTGATCCAAATGAAACGTTTCTTACATTTATAGGAACATTTCTAAATGACTCCCAAACGTCTGAGCAGTATTGGAGGACCACTCACGCATTCTTCCTCTCCAGGTTCTGCAGGTTTCCCTTCAGGTTGTTGTAGGCTGAGGCTCTGGCCTTCAGGTCGTTGTCGATCTGAGTTGCTTGCTACAAATCAAGAGGATGAATACAACAGAACACTCTTTCTGGCACCAAACATACAGCTTATTACATATAATAATCCCTGTTGGATCCCAGTTGAAGACAACATGTAACATATTGATATATGTTTACAATGTTTGTTTATGTGCTGTGTTCGTCTGCTCAATAAACAAAGTGATTTCAATGTCAGTAACAATACCTGATTATACAATACCTGACAATACCTTATTAACTGATTATATATATATATATATATATATATATATATATATATATATATATATATATATATATATATATATATATATATATATACACATACACATATATACACACACACAATATATTATATATATACATATATATATATATATATGTATATATATATGCATACAAAAGTGAAGAATATCAAACATCATGTCTGCAACTGGTCAGATTTGCCAACATACCTTGGAGATGATCTCAGAGATGTTTTTCAGTGACTGTTTGATTGGATACTTTGCCATGTCCCACTGAAATCTGGTGATATAGGTGACGAGGTCAACTGAGGAGAGTGAAAAAGACACATTAAAGTCATCAGCATTAATCACATTCAGCCACTGTATTGTAATGGCGGCTGTATATCTGTATGCGAGGTGATCTATCATGTCTTTCTACCATCTGCTTCACCTCCTGTCTGTCAGCTGTTGAAGAGAGCAAACATGTGATGATTATTACCTCCGTTAGCAAGCAGGTTCTCCTGGACTTTGTCTCGGCTGTCCTCCAGAACATCGGCCATGTACTGAGCGACCTTCTTCACCACACTGAAACACAACACCGCGTGAGGAGAGATCAATGCAAAGGGTCAAAAAAAATAAACACAAGACCATCTTGTTCATTTCACACTTTACCTTTCCACAAAAGTGTCAAGTTTAGCAAGTTCGTCCGACAAACCCACTAAGACGTCTAGTGTTCCGACCTGTTTGAGACAAAACACGGAAAAATGTTAACCGCTGCGACCACTTGCAGATTGACTCTATGTGGTGGGGACACCAGTGACATGTCTGACCTTCAGATCGGGGATGTTGAACTTGTTGTTAACAGACAGGTTGTTGGTGCGTGTGGTGGCCACCATCAGCTTGTCCCAGGTCTGCTGGCACGTCTTCTCCCCCGGAGCGGAGATCAACCAGAATTCTGTCATGGCTGCTGGTCAAGAGGTTGGTTCACCGAGGCTATGACGTGAGGAAGTCGCTGAGGGTGAGGTAGGAGAGAGAGTATTGGCAGAGCTCTATTGTGACTTGAACAACAGCTGCTGTTCTGTCTGGAAGGTAAAATAAAAAAGAGATTTTTTTTTTTGGAGGGATACCAGAAGATAATAAAACATTTTCAGCCATCAGAAACCTTGCTGTATTATGGTCGCTATTCCTTGAATGTCTCTCCAGGTGTAATAAGTCATTGCTGGGCAATGTTTACAATCCCTGGGGAGGACTACTTTATGGCCAGTTGGATTTTTATATGATTAAGTGCATTTGTTTGTTTGAAATTTAATTTCCTGAATTAGATAAGACATAATTCTTGACATGTATTTTAACCAATAAAGAGTTCCTCAACCGATATTCCAAATATATTACTTTATCTCAATATAAAAGATATATTGTAAAATGATGTACCCTGTGTATTTTTTTCTGAGTATTTGAAGGGTGTCAGTAGTCATTTTCCACATTGATATACCAGCTGGGCTTACTCGCTGTTTCATTAAATTTATGATACTTTATGATAAGACATGATGTGCTGCGCTGCCTTTTATTGTTCTCGCAGTAAAAATGTGTCCTGGGCCTGACACATACAACGCTGCAATGCACACAGAGGCCCGCCACCTCTCACCACTCTTCTAACTATGGTCAGAAGTAAATTCACTTACTGACAAACACTCCACAAGCATATTTATATCCATCTTTCTAATACAAATCTAAAATGTTATGCTGTCGATGTTGCAACAATTTTGCCTCTAGGCATCAAAACTGGACTGAATATTGGTGGGGGTTTTTAAGGTGTTGTATCAAAGTAGTAGTAACCACACTAGTGTGGTTGTAGGATTGTATTTGCTGCTAATACTTTGGTCCACAATCTTAAGCAACCTTTCAATTTGCATGACTTTTAAGTAGAGTATTTTCCACATTATGCTCTTACCACTGTTGCTGAAGTCAAAAGTACTTTTCCACTTCTGCATGAGGTTCAAGTGTCCCTGCGTGAATCAGAGTCATAATGTGAAGCCCTGTGTTCCTCTTCTGACTTCTATTTATTTTGCCTCTGATTCATGAACTTCCTCACATTTACCCATGGCTGTAATAATATGTACCCTGCACGAAGACAGACTGGACAGACAGACAGACAGACAGACAGGTCTCCACGTCTGCTGATTGACTGTCATATGATCAGTGTCTGCTCTGTGCAACACATGCTAATATGGCTCCTCCTTTGAATTAAACACCGAGAACATCGCATGACCACACACCGCTGCTCTTTAGTTATGATTTGTCAGTTATTTTTCCGTTAAAAATCCCTGACAGGCAGTAACATGAACCTGGGTCATACATGGTTAAATCCAGTGTTAGCATGCTGCTGACAGCATTGCAGTCTCACGCTGTCACGACGTCAATACTCGGCGTATTCTCGTACTCACCGGCGTGTTTAATGTCGTCAGTGTTTGGTCCACACGGTGTAATTCAGTTAAATTGTCGCAGTTTTCCATACATAGCGCAGACAACAGCAGCTTTTCGTCTCAATGGTCCTTCAGCATAGCATCTCACTCACAGTCAGCTGATCAGGCCAGTAGTTGTGCGCCTGCGCAAACGCTTCTGTGCTGCGCACTGAGCTGCCTTCCCGTGACGGAAAAGGCCTCGTTAGGTTCGATGTCCGAACCTAAAATGATAATAATATTACCGGAATATTCATGAATGTACTAGTCTACGGGCATAATTCGTAAGTTTAGTTGGTGTTAAATTGATGTTTCCATATATATATATATATATATATATATATATATATATATATATATATATATATATATATATATATATATATATATATATATATATATATATATATATATATAAATATATAAAGTTGCAAGTAATGTATAACATAGAGAGTTTAAATGTAATGAATAAAGTGTTGAATTTGTGAGACCTAATTTGATACATTCATATGATCTAGATACGTTTCACCACTTCTGATTTGATTATCTGCTCTCCACTTTTTATAATTCTCTCACAATCCTATGATTATTATTGATTTAACATGTCTCGCCCCCGATGAAATAGTAATGTTAGTATTTCCGATAGTACCTAAAGGCAGCATGCGTGTTTGTTTTGGCAGCTCAGTTAGTGCCTCTCAATAGCGACCTCTCCTGGTAAAATCACACTACTACATTACAGTTACTGACAGGGTGGCAGTAAATCATGGCCTATAAACCAGCAGTTTCATTAGCTGACTAACTGAGCAATTTGTACTTTCTAAGTGATCCCTGTCCATTATCCTGATATGACTTGGGAAGTTAAAGGTTCGTCTGCACACAAGTTATCTTGAGGCAGTTGATTAAAACGTTTAAAAGCTGAAACACGTAGCGCTATTGAGAACAAGACAATGATGCCCTGATAAAAGCAACTATGAAATGTGATGGCCTACATGAAAAAAATGCCAATAGAAGAACTAATAAAACAATCTCACTAATTTACAAAACATGTATTGCAATAGAGGTGCACAGAGGTCATTTACACACGTTTCATTACAAACAGGCCAAGGATAACAACATGAGAGATAACGTCAATTCAGATAAAACACTTACATTCACAGCACTCTATGTCTATCCAAATATGTCTAAATGTATTTGTTTCATCTGGGTTTTACAGCAATTTAAGATCTATCAAAGTCTACTGTAGGGTACAGAAAACAAGAGGAAAATGTTATGCCAACTGAATAAAACATAAATTACCAAGATATGATCTTATGAGTCAATACTGGCGAGCTGCTTTAATATCCTTATCGCTCTCATAGGTTGCCTTACTTAACTTCTCACAGTTTGGAAAGTGTTTTAATTTTTGCAACTTGTGATTCCGGGGATATTGAGGATTGTTTATCTATGCGGTTGTTTGTTTGTGTCTTTTTTTTTTTCCAGCTGCAAATTGAATTTCCGCTCTGAGGACAGTGAAAGCATTTTACTGAACTGAGCGGAACTGAAGCGAAAAATCGAATTTACTCCTGCCGTCACAGACCTTGGGGCGCATAGTTTGCTTTTCAACAACTTTGTACTTTACACTTTGCTGGATGGTTGATATTAAAGAGTGGCATTATATCTAGCTGGAATAACTGTCACAGCTTTAATTTGATGACTGTCATAGCACAGTCCAAAACTCTGTTATCTGTTAAGTAAAACTGTTCCGAATGCACACATGACTCTCAAAAGACTTGATGGAAACAAGAGGCTATCATGATATTATAGATATCATTTTATTACCTTCTCATAATGCAAACCTAGATTTTTATTGCAATGTGTCACCTCTCTATGGCTCTGTTAAGCACTTTATCTTGTACCGTATATTGCCCACAATTACTTTACAAACACACTTGTCCCACTAGTCCCAAACTGACGTAGAGAGAAGTTTTAATAAATGAGGAGCCTATGGCCCAAATGAGTGAGCTATTTCTGTAGTTAGTGCCTCATGGCCATTAGCATGTAAAGCGTGAAACCATACATTTAATCCAGTCACTTGGTTTCTAAACATAGTTAAGAGGGCCAGCCAGCCGAGAGCCTGCAAAATATTAGGGCCAGAGTGCTCCCGTATAGGACTTCCCTTGTTGTTTGGAGTCCAATGCTTTCTAGGCCACGTTGTTTTGTGAACACAGTGTCCCTCGGAGTGACTGTCATAAAACAAAGATAAGGGCTGTAGGAGCGCCAGACAACCATCGACGCACAGATGAAGCCATGAAGTGAGTCGCTGCAGTGCTCCAGTCCTCCAGCACAAGTCATACGACTCAAGGGGGCTCCGGGCAGAGTTTTTATGTTGCACCAAACTCCTGACCACCATGCTTAATGAGATGCATCTTGCTAAAATGAATTTCTCCCATAATTGTCTACAACAGTTCAGTTTCCGGAGTTGAAATGAGGCTAGAAAGTGTTACAAAGGCTTAAGGACTAATCAACAAAAATATTCAATAAGCTCTCGAATCTGTTAATCTGCCAGATTACACGAGACACAGACAGAACCAAGTGTGTCAAAATATCCACCGACCAGACAGAGGCATATTTTGTGTGTTTTGTCTTTGCTGTGTTGTGAAGGTTTGTCAGTGCCACACATGTGTAGCGTTTAGCAAGAGGTCAGCAAGGCCATAAAAACAGTGACTGAATGAGACTGTTGTAATTAAAAAGTTTTTGACCCACTGACTATCCCTCACAACTTTCCAAGTCATGATTCAGGTGGTAATGATCACAAGTCTATTCAGTGTTCATGAATGCTGTATTTAAAAAATCAAGGATGAAAATATTGGCTCTGCAATTACTGAAGATAACTCCAACTCGTGAATTTAACATCATGGCTGGTAGGACCACATCATTACAGAGGAAACGGTTTTAAGCATTTAAGTAAAGTAAGGCCACCTGTCTTCTTGCATTTTCAGAGAGACATGGAGACAAAAATCAAAACAAGGAAAAAACAAATATCCTCAAAGCATCCATGAATGCTTAAAAGTATTTTTTCAGTATCTTTATGTTTTGTTTGTTTGTTTGTTTGTTTGTTTGTTTGTTTGTTTGTTTTGGTTTTGGGATGGTGGCCAGGAAAGGAAACAACTGAGGGCAACTTGTTCTTTATAGATTAACTGAACCAGAACCCACAGGCAGTAGGATGATAAAGCAAAAAGGTCAAATGGAAAAGAGAAAACCATAGATAAAGAAATTAAAATGTATGTTAAAAAAGATGTTAACAAATGATTATAGATTGAGGTGAAAAAATAGTGAAAAAAGACAGCAACAAATAAACAAAACAAACAACAGATATGTGTCCAGATGTTTAGGTTGTTAGGTTTTATAATCCACTGGTTACAGACATCTTTACTATCAGTGGTTCATTTGTTTCTTTTTTTACTCAAGAACTGTACAATTTTGAGGTACTTGTACTTTACTTGGGCACATCCATTTTGTGCTACTTTATACTTCCACTCAACTTCATATTGAATTCTCACTCCACTACATGTATTGTGTAACTTTACTAGTTATGGATTTGCATTTTCAATATGATTTATTCTACTGGAAATCAGATTAAAAGAACACTGAATCTGATAATTGGAAAAATGCTGAATGTAAGATCTCATGGCTAAACCTATACTTTACAGTATCTACCATCTGTGTAATTTACTTTTACTTGTACCACACATATAAAATCATTCTTTTCTTCTTAAGTAAATTTAATTTCAGATACTTTGAGACATTTACTCAAATACTACTTACATGTGTAATTTTGTCTTTCGAAGTGATATTTCAACATGACATTGTTGCAGTTACTCATGTTTGACTTTTGGGTACTTTTCGACAACTTTGGTTACTGCAGCCTAAGTAAAGCTGTAACTCAACTCTGTGTGAAGCGAGTGTTTTGGCAAAGAAGTGTGTCTCCTATGCATAAGTCAGAGCAGCTGGAGCCGCACAACAACAAGTGTGTCCCATATAAACAATAGCAGTGGAGGCACCGGCCTGGTTTACTGAAAAACGAGTGGCCATCTACGGAAACTTTCTGCTTATGTAACGCCACAGCTCTACTGCGGCCCGTGATGTTCGGAAATACATATTTGGTATGTTCTCAAAAATGCGGAAAGGTCATTGGTGGAACTGAACGTTAGGCCCCGCCCACTGGCCGTTGATTACCTATTCCACTTCCCCTGCGCGGCTCCAGTAGTTCTCCACCCATCGGCCGAGAGAGAAGACGCGACTTAACCGACGCTCGTCCGTCATCTAAACATATGGCCCAAACAGTCCTCTTTCTTTCTTATATCGTTGTGCCCACTACTCTTTAAAAATTCCGCCGAAAAAGAGAAGACGATTTTCCAAATCATTCTGGCCGTTATCTCACGTAAGTACAGCGAAATACTTCGGTTTGAGTTCCTTGGATTCAGCAAGCGGACGTAACATGGCGGGCTAGTCTTTCTGCCTTCTTGCCGCACATGACAGACCGATTCAATGAATTCTATGTTTTCGACACGTCCTTATGGTAAATCTAACGGTATTGGTAACATAGTAGTTTATATTAAAGCTTTTGTCTGATGTTAAGTCGTGTGTTGTGTCACTGTTTAGGCTAGTTGGTCTGATATTAACAGAATACGGAGCTAACAGAAGCTTCTTCCTTCGACGTGCAGTCGGCAGCCAGCTCAACGTTAGCAGCTCTCACTGCCAGGAATCTCTTTAGCAGCGCGTTTCCTCGCAATGGCGTTGCCTGTAGGAAATGTAGCTTGTCTCCAAGTGTTTTAAATGTTTAGTTTAAAGTGGAGCCGTTTCACATTTATGTGCTATGGGCATTCTTGTTTTGTTGTGGTGACGCATCGGAATAATATCTCATTTGTCAACTTGTGACGCTACTCGCTATCCCACCATGTTTTTTTTTTTTTTGTTTGTTTGATTTTATTGTTGTTTTTGTTTTTTTATTTTTACCTTGTATAAAAACCCCTTATCCTGATATGGAACAAGTATTTAAAGTGTAGTCAAATTATGTAATGGGTTTTTTTCCGGGTCAAAAAGTAAACAAGCCACGTAAACTGGCTCAACGTATCGATTGTGTCGGTGAAATTTCGATCAAAGTGTCAATAATTGTGAATTCATAGATAATGGGGGGATAAACTTTGACATACAAATCAAAGCGGCTGACAAGCTAAGCCATAGTCGCAACATTTCATGTGACCTCGCTTGTGACACACGGTACATCTCTTCCTTTTTTATGGTGCCTTTTCTTCTGTGTTCATATTCGATCTTATGTGTGTTTTCTCTCCCAGGGCTCCCCGATCTCCGTAAAGGTGTATGAGCGCTACCCAGGGGGCCTAGGGGCGGCTCTTTACCGGGAGCACTTTGACTTCAACGCTGAGCCGCCTTGGGATCCTAGCTGATAGCGGGACAGGTCCATCTCCTGACTTGTCCATGTAAGTGGCTGATTGTACACAGAAACACACATGCTCACTTGCACAAACACACCTGTAGCAAAGTCCAGGATCATTACAGTCTGGAAAGACCTTGGCATACAAAGCGTGGTGTAATCGAAACATGTTTGTATTGGGTAAGGCTTTAGCATCACGGGCAGTTAATGGAATTAAATACAAGCCGAAGTGAGGTGTATGGAGTTTACACTTATCCTAATACGTAATGTTGTTTAATTTGTGTAGTTAAATTGCTGTAACAACACTCATTGTGTCGATATTAACAGTCTTTTCTTTTTTCTCTGTCTTCTTTTCCAGTTTGTTGCATACCGGCAGGAACCCATTGGCTCAGTCGTGACCCCTTGACTTGTTTATCTGTTCTTTATGATTGTCGGATTAGCGGAATACGGTTGAGATGAAAGGACTCGCTGACAAACCCAGCTACATTATCGAACTCCTGGAGGGAGGAGTGACCCTTGAAGATGTCATTGATGGACACATCTGTGAACAGGCTCTGGTTAGTTCATCTTGCAGTCCTCTAAACACCCTTCGGTTGCAGTGGATAATTTTCCCAAATGCCTCAAATAGCTGTGATGACACTGTCATCAGCAATGCTTTCCAGTAGACTGCCATTCATGGTGGTTTGATCAGTTGCTTTGAGTACTCAGTGACGCAGTTGACAGCCCTTTTTGTCTTCCCAGGTGGAGAAGAGGGCGTTTGTGGTAGGAGACCTCGGTGCCCTGATGCGTCAGCATGCATGCTGGCAGAACATCGTGCCACAGTTGCAGCCCTACTACCCGGTCAAGAGCAACAGCAGCCCTGCAGTCATCGAGGTCCTGGCCTCCTTGGGCCTGGGCTTCGTATGTGCCAACAAGGTGAGCTTTAAACTTTACAGAATAAAAACCAGGTAGCTTTGTTTTATTGTTTAAACTGCACAGGGCTTCATTCCCTTGTGAAAGCACCTGAAATTTTGGGGCAGTTACATTACAAGCACTTAGTTGATTACTAGTCATCTGATGACTGGTATCCTTTCTATTTATGCAACACACTTAGCACCTTTTTGATTGTTTTGACAGGGCTTTTAGACTTTAAAATCACTGATTTCTGTGGTGTGTGTGCGTGTGTGTCCTTTTCCTTAGGCTGAAGTGAGCCTGGTGTTGGAGCATGGCGTGGCACCAGAAAACATCATTCTGTCTGGTGTTTGCAAGCAGCTGGCACACATCAAACACGCTGCCAAGAACAACATCCAGCATCTTGTATGTGAAAATGAGGCAGAGTTGTCAAAGATTTCCCGCCTGCACCCCAATGCAAAGTAAGAGATCAAATCAAGCAGCAAAACGTTTTCCTTAGGTACATTTAATCCTTAGGTACGGGCATTTATAAAACTGAAGACAGTCATTTTAAATAGTGTTTTGATAGTGTAGCACTTTATTTTTGTCTTGGGCTTATGAGAAAGGCTTTGTTAATGTCAAACTTAAATGAATGCTTAACTCATGCTTTGAATCACCTCTCTAGGTTGCTGCTGCAGTTGACCACCCAGGCCCACGCAGCCGAGACCAGCATGGCCTTCGGCTTCTCTCTGAAAAACTGCCGGCATATGTTGGAAGCAGCGAAGGAGCTTGGAGTCCAGGTGGTGGGGGTGACCTTCCACATCCCCAGCTCCTGCCAAGACCTGCAAGAGGCCTACACCCATGCACTGTCAGATGCCCACTGTGTGTTTGAGATGGGGGTAGGAAAATTGCTTTCATTATTACATGATATTGTTAGAATTTAGTAGATTAAATTCAACTTTTTTCTGTCTTACATGCCTTTGAATTTTAAATTCATTGTTGAGGGTGATGTTTGACTGTTTTGTGTTTCTGTTCAGGCGGATTTGGGCTTTAACATGAACATCCTGGACATTGGTGGTGGATTTACTGGTTCAGAGTTTCAGCTCAGACAGGTAGGTCATTAATGACTTAAACTAGTTCAAATCTTTGCTTTTATGTGGAAAACGCCCTCTGAATGTGTGTTTTTAACCGTGTGCATGCAGGTTGAGTCTGCAGTCAGGCCACTGCTGGATGCTTACTTCAGCCCGCTGTCTGGCGTGCAAGTGTTGGCCCAGCCCGGCTGCTTCTACGTGGCCTCAGCTTTCAACCTGGCTGTTAATGTGATTGGCAAAAAGGTGGTGACCCGCCACTGGGACAGCCTGACTCAAGGTGAGATACTTAATTCTCTCTCTGAGGTTCTCTTTGTCATATGCAGTTCAGTAAAATCTGACTGGTACCTTTTGTCTCTTCAACCTGACTGTGAATATGTGCAGATATTTGTATGCAGTCTTAGTAAAGACAGACTGGGTCATGATGTCATATTTGTTTCATGTGTTGCATAATCATAACAAAACCAGTCCCCAGTACACTTTTATATCTGACATGGTCACCCACTGTATTTACACAGGTGAGAACAATGAAGATACCGAGTTCCTGTACTACATGAATGAGGGTGTTTATGGCCCATTCAGTCGCAAGCTTCTGGGAAACTCCATCGCTGCCCCGTCGGTGCACAAGGTTAGTAGGCCTCCACCCGAGAGAGTCAACCCCATTCAGGACTGAATGAAGCATCTGATAGCAGCTGTAGATCAGTAGGGAAAAGGGGGCATGCATTATGACTGTTTAAGAAAGCAGGATCGGAATAGCTTTAGGTAATGAATCGTGTCCTGTTGGAAGGCTGTTTTCATAGAAAGCTGATACATTTCAACACAGTTGTCTTAAGGTGTGACAATAGTCAAAAGGGTTAATCACAACTGGTTTGCTATCCATCTGTAGTTAATGATGCATTTCCTCTTTCACACTTAGATTACTTCATGACCTTAAAATAACTCAAAGTGACACAAACTTCACAACATTAAGTAAGACTGGAAGTGTAGTTAACTAATGTGTCAATCAATTATAGACGGTCAGGGGAAAATGAACAAAGATGGCCAGTGATATTGAAAGTTTGTTCTAGTGCTTTAGGGCTGTTGTAAGTCCTTTCATGCACCACAGACTCCTGGTACTAACAAATCAGTTGCTAGAAATGGGTCACCAGCCAATACACCAGTTGTTCTATGTACGGTGTCTAGCATGAGCTCTTCACTTGCGTTACGCACTGCATTTTTCTAACAGTTGGCATAAAAGGTAAAATATTCTTAACTTTTGAGTGCAAGTCGCATATGGAGGTATCATACTTGGCCCAGGCAACTTGAGCATGTAGGCTTGTTCCACAGTGCACCAGGTTTTCCTGCCCAAAGTGCTTTTCCAAGTCTTTTTTGATGTGTTCACACCTGTAGTGATGAGACTTGTGATATGGGCCTTATATTAGTTGATAGCCAGTTTTAGGTTGCTCACTAGCTAATAAGTAATCCAGGTGGGGATATTAATTGTAGCATCTTTAGAAACCACAGGTATACAGTTTTTTTTTATGGTGCTGTATCAGTTAATTTTACTGTGCATCACTTCTGTAGTTGCAGGCTATAATCCTTTTGATATCGGTCTTCCTATTTTGCATCTCACATGCAGAATACAAATTCTCATGTGCAGCAGAGTCGGTTGATCTGAAGAAGAGCAGTCGGTGACATTTGTAATCACTGTTTTAATGACAACGTTTCCTCTCTGCAGCATGCCCTGTGTGCTGAGGAGGCGGTGTATCCCAGCAGCCTGTGGGGCCCGTCACTGGACCAGCTGGACCATGTGGTGGAGCGCTGCCTGCTGCCTGAGCTCAGTGTGGGGGACTGGCTTCTCTTCTCCAACATGGGAGCGTGCGGCCTGGACGAGTTCAATTCCTCCCAGCTGCCTGTCTACTACACTGTCTCCACCTCTGACTGGTGAGTATGGAGTGACGGTTAGCCAGTAATGCAGATGTTACAAGAACCTGATGCATGTAGAGTCAAACTGACACCGATGCTTGGTGTTGTCCACAGGTACGAAATGCAGGAGGCTGGTGTGGCACTGGACAGTGACATGAAGAATTTCTGCATGGTCCAGTACAGTGCGTAACTACCCTCTGTCCCTGTCCCGTAGTATATTGCACAGATCCTCCTTAGCCTCTGCTTTCACCATGTGAGAGGAGGGGTCAGTGAGGTATTTGGGACAAGGGGCTAAATGTGGTCAACATTCCAGCCACCTTGGGAAATGCAGTGTCCTATTTTTTTCTTCCAGGAATTTGACTGTTTTTTTACCTCTTAAAATTGGAAAAAAAAAATTGGTTATCTGATACCTCAACTGTCTTCAAAATCTCATCTGGAAAATCTTCATTTTTGCTCCTCCCTCCAATGGATCTGTCAGCCAAAAGAACTCCAGCCCAAGCTCAAATGAAATTATGCAACAAAATGGACGACTCTTTGGAGATGGGACCCCCCCAACACGTTTGTGGTGGTTTGTTTCCTTAATCAAATCCAGTTTACAAATTGTAAAATTGATTTAAATCATGTTCTTTATGAATTACCTGTAGACAGTTGTGTAAATCCTGTGTGTGTTCAACACCAATACATTTTGTCTGTAGATGATTTTTGAAGTGTTGAAAAGAATCATTGCCTCATGCGGATTCTGTACTTCGGACCCCTCACTTTGCATAGTTTAGATTGAAATTATGACAATGACATAACCTCTTTCTGCAGCTCACCTCAATGCATTTTTATTTATTGGATTCAGATATTACTGGGGCATATTTAAAGCTCCTTCTTTAAGTGTGTTTTGCCCAGGTATTATGCTGTGGCCCGTCTAACAGTGTTTTCCTGATAAGATATTGATGTGTTTTTTAACGCTACATGGATTAAGTGTGCTGTGATTGCCATTTGTGACCTCAGTGGTTTCCCTTTACTCAAAAAGGCATGATACACCCAAATGCACTCCTTGCCTCTGTTAGAAAGAGGTTAATCTGGTTTAAAATGCACAAAATCTTTTGTAGGATAAAGAAATACTGTGACATTTATCAAAGCAGCCCTGATTTTTCAGATCCCTGCGTTTTGTTTCTTACCAAAGGATTGGTCCTGTTTCTGCGGGGATCTGAAAAACCAGCATTTCTGAAATGTGCTCGAACATAAATGATCTGTATTGTCAGATATGGACTTACATGTCTGTGTCTGTCAAGTGAAAGACATGTTAGTTGTACACGGACCTCTCTGAGGCGGTGTAGATTACAAATAACATGCTAGACTTTTTCTCATGCCTCTTTTTAGTTGTGAGGGAAATGATGCACAATCTCATGTACAGCTAAATGTCTCATGTCTGATAATATTAAAGATGACCTGACTTCACTGCAGTTTTAAAGAATCCTGCCCTCATGTGTTACAAATGACTAATGTATTAATTACTTGCTTGTCTAAGGCACTAATGGACCATAGCCTGTTTTTGACTGTAAATTGTGCTTGTTAAAGTAATGAAAGTGATTAATTTAATACATTTCTGATTGAAATCAACTGTCTTTTGTTTGTGTGATCTTTGGAACAGTTTGTACTCCTACACATGTTCTTGATAAAATCTTCACTGTCGGCCAACAGAGTTAAAACCCATTTGTATCTGATCTACTTTGAGTCTAGAGTTTGCTCGGGTTGTACAGTAGTTAAATGTCCTGGAAACAATCTGTAATCCAGATTTAGGGCTGCCAGGAATGAGATCCTGCTGAAACCATTGAAAACAGTAGACGTCATGTTCAGACACCGCCACATAACTGTATTAAAAAGCTCTCCTTAATGCAGAAATGAGCTGAAACCTCAGATGCACAACTCCTAAGGCTTTTAATTCAGTGATGCCTATGAATGAATCTATTCATTTCAGTGTTTTATTAAGCTCTGTTGACAGTATTTGGTGTCCCAGAGAGAAAATTAAATCTAAACTGTAATACTCAGAAGTTTGGATGTATACAGCATTATAGCTTCATTCTCAGCCAGAAAAGAGGATTTCAATCATTGAAATCAGCTTCCTCTTTTTTTGTAATCAATCCCAGCATGCTCTGGGATTTCATGAGAAATACAATACAAGCTAAACACTTACCTAATCATTAATGAGCTCAGCATCTACAGTGTGTCCTCTTCACCCTCTTACCACTGTACATTAGAGTTCATATATATATATATACCCATATATATATATATATATACATATATACCCATATATATATATATATACCCATATATATATATATATATATACATAATACCCATATATATATATATATACATATATACCCATATATATATATACATATATACCCATATATATATATACATATATACCCATATATATATAATATATATATATATATATATATATATATACCCATATACAGTATATATATATATATATAATATATAATATATATATACCCATATATATATATATATATATATATATATATATATATAATATATATATAATATATATATATATACCCATATATATAATATATATATATATATATATATATATATATATATATATATATATATATATATATATATATATATATATATATATATATATATATATACCCATATATGTGTGTAAAATTTCCTGCTGCTTTCCCTCAAAACAGAAAAATACAGTAAATACAGATGGCCATCCCCATTCTATTTCCCAAAGCACCTTTCAAACCGACCACACATCTTGGAATTCACCAAGTAAAGAAATGTAGGGGTAAAGATTAAGATCAGGTTGCAAGGTCAGTCTGTGTGCAAGAGACTAAAATCAGTGTGTCCCGAAACAAGACACTCAGCTGCTTGTTAAAATGTATTATTTTTTTAAAGTACTGATATTTGTATTTTATGAAAAAGGCACATTTCGTAGCAGTTAGCCTCAGCCATGAGTTCCAACATCATTAAAACCTCAAGTAGAAAGGAATGTAAACATATTCAATGAGAGGCCTCTGTTTTCCCCTGCTTCAAAATAGATTACAGCCACTGAAACATGTCTTTGGTGCTGTATGTGAGAGAGGAGACCACCTGGGGAGGAGAGGGAAACATGGCTCCAATTAAGTGTCTTATGTAAAGCATTTAATTGAGGTGATTCACAATAAGACTGATAGATGTGTGAAGCATTCACTCACTTTCATTTGCCACACAGCATGGTGTGTTCGACAGAAGAGATGGTCGTGGTGTGTTTGATCGAGATGGCAATGATGATAACATACAGTGGCGGACAACCTATGAGTCTGCCAGGCACAACAAAGCACACACTTCTAAACACACAACACACCATGGCACACACAAATAGATGTTGTGATTACAGGGTTACAGCACTGATGTGATGGATCGGAAAATGGCGTTGAAGAGCTGAAGTTAACTGAAGTGGTTGATTCTGATGGGTGGCTCACTCATTGCTTTATCTGAATGACCTTGTATTGTTTATGCTAAAAAGGAATCTCGCAACATAGAGATCCCTTTTCACTTCCTTCTCCCCTTGAGTTTAGAGATGATGTAACCAACTCGGCAGTCCTTGGGCAGTCTTACCTTTAGGTTATGACAGTGTTGCCATGGTTAAACATGTTGCAGTGCACTCAGCTGCACAGCCATTGGCCATCACAGATGATGACACGTTTACTCTCCTATGTTTGCCAAGAATATCACATCCATCATGATTTGCATTGCAGGACCAATGAGCACATGGTAGGTGTGATCTCACTAGTCAAATTTAGTCGTTAGTCATCTAACATCAAACTTCGTCTTGCTACAAAATTTCATTAAACTTCCCCAGTGGTTAAGTTACAATACGATAATGGTGTATTGTGTGAGGGATTGGTAATGGCCGATAACAGCATCCATTTGTGTGGATATGTGAGGCGAGTATTTACAGCTGCGCTTGTGGTACTGTGTAGTAGCTAGTCAAGTGACCCAGTGGTCAAAAAATGGAACCGTTAATTGGCAACGCAAAAAATATTCAGTCACAAGGTCACAACGAAGAAGCTTTACGCGTAACATCACATTGTCACTTTGACTAACTGACGGATTTGACTCAAAACAAAATTTCCTTTGTACGTAAAGGTTAATTAACTAGTAGTAATTCATACAGGTGGCTAGGATTTTGTTTATCTTGTGCGTTAACATATCGTGCGTAAACATGATCACAAGTCTGTTGTTGGAAAGGCCAAACAAATGTTTTTTTTTTCATACATAAATAGTTATCGTTAAGCATGAAAATATTAATTCTCGTTTCGCTAAATTGTCATAAGTTACTATGCGGAAGCAGCTAACCACTCAAGTTAATGTCATTGTCAAACATATTAAACAGTGCTATAACTTTATGCTATGCTAGCTAAAAGACATCTGACCTATATGTTTCACTGTCTCTCCTATCAAAATGGTGCTTTGAGTTAATTGGCTTCAAAAAGTAGCATGATATGACGTCACAGCGCAAGGACCACCCATTTAGCTCATTTTCTCGACAGCCCATTGGTTAGTGTCTGTCATGTACCATGTGACTGCCAGTGGGGGTCGCAGTAGCCACGCCCCCACACCTAGCTATTTGTTGTAGAATCCAGAAGTCCAATTAACAAGTGAGTTATTACATGAAATTGAGGACCACAACTATGAAAGCCACCACCTGGGCACTCTGGAGCAATAGCTGACGGTCTTGTTGAGAGAATAAAAAGTTTTTCAGATTTTAGGCTGAGAAGCCTCCCATTGGTCAGTTTGTG
Source organism: Acanthopagrus latus (assembly GCF_904848185.1). Taxonomy (NCBI): domain Eukaryota; kingdom Metazoa; phylum Chordata; class Actinopteri; order Spariformes; family Sparidae; genus Acanthopagrus; species Acanthopagrus latus. The sequence continues at coordinate 12,671,692 of NC_051041.1, read as the reverse complement.
CAAAATGCAAATGAGGGCTGCTACGTCATGTCCTGAACTTGAGCGCCATTTTTTCCTCAATAGGGGAAGAAAGGGACAAAAGCTGGACCAAAAATAACTTACCTCTGGTAGAGGTTTGCAAACACCACCCTCCATATTTCACCACAGTTTTCGCAGCGCGGTGCGTGTGTACGGAGGATGCTGCTCGGATGAGTATCTGCGTGCAGCGCCGGGAGCAGACGCAGCTTGCCGACCCACAGTTGAGGGCCGGTGGAAGTGGAGAGCGTTAGCCCTGACGGAGGTGGCACAGCGACAACTAACGTTAACCCACGGTGAAAATCGGACGAGGTAAATGTCTGTGAGGAAGCTGCGGGCATCCTCGAGTAGGGGAGAAGCGGCGTGGCCGGATTAGGGAACCCGGCTCGCCGCTGTCAGCGTGCTCACCCGGGGCTTTTTAACCACTCCAGTGTGGGCTGCACACGCACAGCAGTGTCAGTACGGATGGCTAGTTAAGGGACAGGTTTTTAGTTTGCAGCGGTAGTTAGTTGGTTAAAAATCAAAATGGACGCTTTACACTGGCAAAGTTTTCCCCACTTTGGTAAATTACTAGAAATGATGCATCATTTATACGGAGACCTCAGCACTGTCAGACACTCCAGAGTGAAATCAGCTGTTGCACAGTTGTTGTTATTTTGTTGTTGCTGTGTGTGTATCAGCGATGCTAGCAGACATCATATCCACACAGGCACGCTGCTGCTTTTATTGTGTCAGGTCATTTAAGTTGGCAAAAATTACCTGACACATTGTAACGATACTATAATTAGATCCAGTGATGTTATCCTCGTGCTGCGGTTGACACATGTTACCACGTAGTTCTTATGGTAGTAAGTTCATCATTCAATCTTCATGCAAGTTGTGTTTTGGTTAGTAGTATTAGGTTATATAAAGGGACACCTAAGGCGTTTGACAACTCAGTTGCTACACAGATTCAGATGACAGGGCTTGTTGATCTACAGACTGCACTTATTAATTTACCACAGTTAAGTGCAGTGATTGAAAATGGCAGATACTGGGAAGAATGAAAACAAGGCAGCCACCGCCCCCCCCATCCTGTCTTCTCAGTATGTGCTATTTCCTGTTTGCTTTTGTTCATTTAAATACTCTTTTCATCAAGCAACTGTATTTTGAGCTGCAGTGGGAAAAAAAGATGCCACTGACACAGCACCATTTCTCTCAGGAGTTCCTAAGATCTCTAACATCTCCCACAAGATCAGCAGTTACCTGTAAAAAAAACAACAAAACAAAACAACCTACTGTTAAAAAGCAAAACTAATGAGAATCTGGCACATGCTAATTCTCCTCTAGTGGATTCACAGTGCACTGCAGGAGGCTGTCCTTACTCACCAAATTTTAAAATGGCTGCTTCCTGGTTGAGACGCACATGCCTTGCCAATCTGCTGCTGACCCACCTATTTATCATAGAGGAAGTTATGGCAGGGTTGATAGTATGGTTTGAGGAAGCGTGCATCAAATATGACACCATAGGTAATTTAATGCTGTAAATCCCTTAATCACTGTACAGTTTGTCATGGTATAATAGTTCTTAATGTCTTACACGGTACAGTTTTTTTAATTGAACCAAATGGAAGAGTCAGTTGTAATTCTACAAGACGTTTAGAGTGGAAATTTGGGTAGTTTTACACTTTACACTTTTTTTTTTTTTTTTTTTAATCTCTCCTGTACTTGACTTGACGTGGTTATGCCTACTCTTATCATCATGGCCCACTGGCGGATGCAGGTGTACAACGCTAATTCAAAAGTACATGTACTAGTCAATGGATTGTATCACGTGCCCATAATTGAAGTCATGTAATTGACTTGTTATATGGAAACAATGATAATTTTATGCCAATGTTTGTTTTTTTTTTAAATTATTGCTTTTATTGGCAGATACCAATGACATGCCATTTCTGTCTTCCATCCTATTACTGATTTGATTACATTTGATCCAGAACTATAAATCTAATTCAGAGACCTGTATGCAGATGCATGCAAGGTAAAGAATAAAAAATGAAAAGTATATTCAGTCAGTAGAGATGAGAAAGAGGTATTTATTGTTAAACCCCAAGCCATTATACATGCATGTGTTGGTGTAATTCATGTAATTAAACCAGATTTTTAACCAACAAGGATAAATTATATAGCATGTCATGTGAAATATCCTAATGTGCCGGAGTGACAGTCCACTGCAATGATGATGATGATAATAATAATATTTGTTCTATTCTGTCAAACGGGTCAAATAACACTGACAATTTAAAGGTAAATCAATTTCATGTGCCAGGCTTACAAAATATTTCACTCAGATTGTAGTCATTTTGTATATTTGCTTTATGTTTTGAATAAAGTATTTGTGCTTCTGCTCCATTACATTTAACTTATTTTTACTTGCTTTGCTTTTTCAAGGATTGTGTGGAAGAATGTATCAGCTCCCAGTTGGAAATATTGAGAAGATCCGAAAGGCACGCAAGGCAGTGAAAAACATCTTGAGTGAGATCGGCCTGGAAGACTGTCAGACATTTCTGCAGGTACGTTTTAACCTGGAGAATAACTGATGACGCAGACGTGTAATTCACACTTCACATGAAATAGGTTGGCTTGAAATAGACCCACCATCTTAATCATCCACTTTCTGTTTTATTTCTCAATGGCAGGTCCCTTTTTTTTCAGGCTAGCTCAAAAAGTAAACATTATGCTTGTTTTGTTGCATATGCACATACGCTTCCTGATGATTTATGAATATAATCAGTGTTTCTGTCCAAAAGTTTCACCTCTGTGCTTGATCCAATGCTAATAGTCCAGCCTGCATTACATATAAAAGCTGCTGATCAAATTGTTGATTCAAATTAATATAAGTCAGTTAATGCTTGGTTATGTTTGTTAAAATCTGGGGTATAAACATTTTAATACAGCCATCCTTAAAACACATTAAATCAGATTTGAATGTGCCATGATGATGGTCACGTTAATCAAATTGTCTACTGATTTTCCATGATATTGGGGTAAAGTTGCAAATCAGTGAGCAGGACTGCCTCAACGTGATGAAGTACCTGGATCTGTCAAATATTTTCATATATTTGGATATTTATGAAGAGCAACAGGTGAGGAAACAGATGGCTCATTGATAAAAAGCAGCGCTTGGTTTGTTTGGACAGATGAAGTACCGCATTACTAAAACTGATTTGTTTTATTGAGATTTTACTCTGGCCTCTGGTTGCAGCTGTACACTCAGTGAAATATCTCTCGATGCAGATCATTCTAACACAGTCTAACACAGACTGTTTAGAAACGCTTAATAACATTGCTCCAGCATGCTAAAATAAACGAAATATGGCAAAAGTTGCAGGATCCAAGTTTGAACTAATGATGCATCCTTGGGCTTATCCTGCATTTTACATTGCTAGCCCTGATTGAGAAAGCAGTCCAAAGGAAACGGGTTAGCACTCACAAATAAGACCTTTCCAGTTGTTTTCGGCCCAACAAAAGGTCACACACTCTGCTGTTTTGCTGGACCATCTTTAGGTTTGACCATAGCCTGCATTCGCCGTGGCATTGTTTTGATACGTGTATGCAATGTCACAGGATTTATTTCCATCCAGAGTTGGACTGATGATGGGAGATTTGGGCCTCTGGGTTAAGTATTCATCGGCACTTCCCAAAGAATCTCAATGGGCTTAAGGTCTGGACGCTGTGGTGGCCAGTTCATGTGTGAAAATGACGTCTCCTGCACTCTTAACCACTCTTTCACAATTTGAGCCCGATGAATCTTGGCATTATCATCTTGGAATATGCCCGTGCCATTGGGGAAGAAAAAAACCTATTGATGGAAAAACCTGGTCGTTGAGTATATTTATGTAGTCAGCTGACCTCCCTAGCAAATTGAAGCCTTTCTTTTTTTCTGATTAGCCTCACTGGGAAGTGGTTTTTCTTAAGGCTACATGGCCGTTTAGTCCCAATCCCTTCAGTTCTCTTTGCATTGTGCGTGTGGATTTTTGTTTTCAAACACATCTGTTCCTTCCAGGTTTCAATATTGCGTGGGACAGCTCTTAATCCCATTTTAGTAGTAAAGTAGTAGCAATCTCCTTAGTTGTTGTCTTTGGCCAATACAGGCCAATAATTTGATCTTCTGAAACAGAGTAACATTTTTTCCACGACCACAGGATATGTTTTCCGACATGGTTGTTACAAGCTGCTCACCGCGTCGGTTGGATTTAAACAACTTGTTGCCAGCTGAAGCTTATTAACCACCGCAGTAATTATCCAATGGAAGGCTCTGACCTATTTGCTAAGTTAACTCCCAGTGGTGACTTTTTTGGCCAGGCAGTGTATAATAAAGTCACACTCAACTCATGTTTGAGACTTGTATATTTTACTGCTAATCTTTGTTTACTGTGAAGCAATTTGGAATGCAGAACTTTAAATGTTTTTTACATTGTGGCACGGCTTCAGATCCTTGACATGAGTTTGTTTGTGTGCTGTTTACTGTGCAGGATCTCAAGCAAAAAAAGTCAAACGAGAAAAGCTCGGACGAGAAAGCCTCAGATGAGAAGAACACAGATGAAGACGAGGCCTTTCAGGAAACTGAGTGGTTCGACTTCACGTATGGATATAATAGCAGACAACAGAAAAAGGTAAATATGACGCTTCACTCCTGTTGACAGCTTTAAAGAAAATCCTCTTCATAAAAAAGATTACTGGAGTGTTTTTCAACCTAACGCTGTTTTTTTTCTTCTTTTTATTCAGTGGCCCTATCGATCTCGATCTCTGTGCTGCACCATGTGCAAGTACTCCTCACAGAACATCTACAACTTCAGGAGCCACGTCTCTCGCTGCCATGCGTACGTACAGTCGATGTGCGCGCTGGCATCCTGCTCTCAGTGCCTCTTCATCGGCCACCCCAAGGTTGTCAAGAGGCACATACTGTTCTTCCACACCAAACTCAGCAGCACCAGTTTGCCACCTCCAAGGGAGAGTGCTCTCGCCACCCATCGCGGAAATGAGAGGTATCAGTGTCGAAGATGTGGATTTCCGACCTCTTCTATCTTTGCCATGAAGAAGCACATCATTCTCAAGCACCTGGACAGTTTGGCAGAGCAGTACATTGGCTACAGATTGAACCTTCAAGGCACCACAACTGTTAAGATCTACTGCTGCAAGGTCTGTCGGGTGAACACTGGAAACCTAGACCAGATGTTGCATCACATGCTTGTTGAGCCATCACACTATTCGGTCAGCACACAAGTGCAGCATATGATTTACGAGAACAAGAACTACACAATTAAATCAACACCCAATGGGAATGGGCTGTTTGTGACATTTCCGAATATTGCTCCCAAACCACAGCAACCTCAGATGTTCAACAGTAAGTCCTTGGTTTTGCCGAGTAATGGCCAGCCTGCTGGGACTTTGTTGGCATTACAGCAGTTGCAAGGAACTACAAACAGTACTACTCTCATCTGTACCCCTGGAACCAACCAAGCGTTCCTTCCCCCTCAGGCATCGGCACTAGTGCAGCTAGCTAGTGCTGAGGCCAAAGGTTTGCTCCAGCCCGGTGCTACGATATCCCTCCGAAGTGCTTTGCCCCAAGGACCATCTATGGTCCAGCTCCCCACAGTGTCGAATGTGTCTCTGAAACAGGCACCGGTGACGTTAACTCCTGCTTCTGCTCCGCCACAACAGACTCAACAAGCGCAGCAGTTTGTTTTTCCATCAGGACTGCAGGCCAACATGGCAGCTGGACCTGGAGCTATATCCAAGCCGAATGTGGTTATGCAAAACGCCTCAACAAACCAAATGGCCCTGCAAGGCACAATGCTGACTTCACAGTCCCTGTTGAGTCACCTGATCCCCACCGGCAACAAGATGAACGGCATGCCCACATACACTTTCGCACCACTGCAAGTAGCAGTGCCCGTCTCTCAGAGCACAAGCACCCCTCTCAAGACTGTTGAGCAAACAAGTAACACCTCACCTCAAACTAAGAAATGGATTACCTGTCCTCTCTGCAACGAACTGTTTCCTTCAAACGTCTTTGACATGCACACAGAGGTCGCTCACCAGACAAAATCCAACACAACCAAGTCAGAAAGTGTGGCGGCACGAGCAGCGTTTTTGAAGAAAATGCCTGATAAAACTGTCAAATGTCTAACGTGCAAAATTCTGCTATCAGAAAAAAGTGTCTTCCAGCACCTGCTGCATGGCCTCAACTGTTTGTACTGCTCAGCTTTGTTCTTTTCAATCAAACAGCTTGCTGAGCACGTGAAGCACCACAATCCCTCAAGCAAGGCATACTGTGACTTTTTGAGACAGAAGTACAGGGTCTATTCAAAAGGCGTTGGAGGAATCCTCTTCCCTTACTTCGATGTCCACACCACAGCACCGAAAGAGGTCTTAGGTGACACCGAGGTCAATCTCGCTCTCGTCACGAATTCCCTCGACCTGATCTTCTTTAAGTTGCAGCCCAGCAACCAGACAGAGATCTGCCCAGCACCTGTGAAAGTCAACAGCTCTTACTGTCCCTTCTGCAATGAAAAGTTTCAGAATGAATCCAAACACCTCGAGCACCTGAAACAAAAACACTTTGTAGCACCCACCATTCACGCCATCCTCAAGACGGAGGCTTTCAAGTGCATATACTGTAATGGTGTGTACACGGGGAAGGTCACCCAGCAGGCGGTTATGCTCCACATCCAGCGATGCAGGTGTTCCCCAAAACAACCACCGCCCCCCAAACCTGCAGCAGCAGCACCACCACCACCGCTGCCGCCGCTGCCTCCACCGCCGCTGCCGCCGCCGCCGCCGCAGCAACAGCAACAGCAACAGCAGCAGCAGCAGCAGCAGCAGCAGCAGCAGCAGCAGCAGCAGCCACCAAAACCAGCTCAGCAGTTCAGTCAGCCGTCCGGACTCTACTTTCTACAAGTGCCACAAGGGATGACCGTGAAACAAGCTTTAGCGCCGGCCCGTGTGGTTCCAGCTGCACCCCCTGCCGCGCCTTCAGAAACAGCGGCAGAGATGCAGTCTAAGAAGAGGCTAGAAGCTGCACTGAAGGAGGTCATCGAGGTGAACAAACGTGAGCGAGAACAGCGGGCGGCCATGCGCAAGAAGCGAGAGCAGGAGAAGCTGCTGCCCCCACCGGAGCCTGCGGTGCAGAGCGACCCCACAGTGAAGCTGGCGTTGGAGCCCACCGCGGTGGAGCGCCGCTGCGGCGAGGAGCGCAGGGACTTCATTTCCAAATACTTTAACCTGAACCCCTACGCAACCAAAGCCGAGACTGACGAGCTGTGCAGGAGGCTGTCCCTCACCAAAGCAGAGCTGGCAGCCCACTTCAGCAAGAAGCGAAGCAAATGCATGAAGAGTCTCAAGAGGAACAAAGCCGCCATCCTCCTCGGCTTCAACATGACGGAAATGAGCAAAGTCAAGCACAATCTCCGCATCCCAGAGTATCAGGCGGCCGATACCGCAGAGCAGCCATCCGCCGATTCAACAGAACAGATGGAAGGTAGTGAGGCTGGACCAGAACTGATGGATTAAAGTGGAACTGAGAAAGTTAGAGAGGGAAAACAGGTGGGGCCGATGGAATGAACTCAGAGATGTGTGACATTAGAACAAACTGAAAACTGCTAATAATTCAAATGCAGATGTCCTTGAATTAAAACAGATACTTAAATGACCTTTGACCCATATAATGGCCTTTTGTGTTAACAGTTACTAGAGAAGTTCATCCTGCAGTGCATAAAATGCATTTCCTGACATACAAGTTACCTGAGTGAGGGAGGTTAACTAATGTAGCCTTCACTGGTAGTGCTTCATTTGACTTCAGTATGCTGTCCCGAGTTTCACGTACAATAAAGAGTCATGTTGTGATGCTCCTTTTAGAGACAGATGTTACAATCACTCAACAATGGCCACTGACTTCATTTTAAGCACTGATTTGCTCTTCGTAGCTGCTTCCTGTCTCTCCTGCTCCTTTTTTTATTTAAACCCTTTTGTACAAATTTCCAATTCCTTGTCTGCAAACTTCACCATAGTTTGTTATTATTATTATTATTATTATTATTATTATTTTTATTATAATTATTATAATTATATTATGGTTTTCTTTATAAATTGGTGTTTGTTTTTACATATTTGGACCTATGTGTGTCACTGCTTATCTTCGTCACCCCTTATTTGGTTGTTGTTGTTTTGATTTTTTTCAAACCACTCCATCTCTCAACATATAAACAGTGTAAGGAGGAAATGTTTCTTGGGCACCAGCTTCTGCAGACTGTTTTCGGTGAATGTAACCTTGAAGCCAAATTCTTCCGATCGTACAGATGTTAGAGTTGTCAGGTTTGCTGAATTCCCTGCTGAATGAACACTAGGTTATTCTAAATCTCTGAACATGTTGCTTGCATGAGCCTTTGTTCTATTGTCAGATGAAATTATGATTTGTGCCATTGTGAAGTCTACATATTTGCATAGACTTGTGGAAATTTACCTAGAGATTCAACAAAACATAAACATGTTATTGGGTGTTCAACATATATATCTTCTGTTCTCCTGACAGCTGTGTTTTTTTGTACTATACATGTATTTTCTATAATTCCTAGAGGATCAAAAATATTAGGAGGGATACAAATTCTCATTCTGTCCAAGGCCACTGTGTTGTAAAAAAAAATAAAGTGGTTTCCTTTTACGTAAATTGTTCATTAATTTTTATTTTTCCATTTTGCAATAAAGAATTTAATTTTAAATTGAGCCACTGGAAAGCACCCCAAGGTATGTTTTATTCCATGTGTAACTGAATGACCTTGAATAGCCTCCCTCCACACGTCCTCCTTTATCAGCAGTTGAAGTCATATTGAAAATAAAGGCAGTGCAATAAAAGTTACACAGGTGTTTCATCAGTGTTTAATAAAAAAATTCCTACCTGCCACATACATTCTGGCATACAGTATTATGATTCTTCAACACACTTGTCAGCAACTCAAATTAATTGCTTGATAGCAGCACTAAAATATAAAGAAAAGTTGTGTGTTGTGTGCAGCTAAACATCTCATTGCATGCCCTACTCATTTCTGGCCACACAGAGGTGCAAAATCACTTCCATATCAGAGTAGGAGTCCTTCAGCCTTGACCTAAAAGGATAAGTTCACCCAAACGTTTTTAATTCTGTCATCATTTACTCGCCACCATGCTGATGGAAAGTCAAGCGACTCTTAGTAGCCCAAAACCATTTCTGGAGCTTCACAGAAAAACGGCATTGCAGCATTCTCAACAACTGTAGTGGCTGGGGTCTTGTCTTGAAAGCGACAAAACAACCGACTAATTGATAAATAAATATTATGTCTCTGCAGCTTGTCCAACATTATCCAACTGTCCTGGAGCCGTGAGATCCCAAATTGATTTGAAAAAACTTGATCCTTCAGAGTTCAATCAGCATGAGGGTGAATAAATAATGACTGAATTTTCATTGTGGGAAAAAAATATGTCTTTATTGTCCTAAAACTACAGATGGAACAAGTTAAAGGGAAAAACCTGAGTAATGGAGTAGAGAAATCAAATGCAGATGCTTCAGTGCACCAAGGTTTACCATCACAACACCAAATAATATAAACTTTTATCTTAGGATCTGTTTGTCTGTCTGTACTGCTCTATGTCAGTATTTGTATCTGCTATACTAAATACTATACTGTGTTATACTGTCTTGCAAAAGAGATACATGTTATCGTATTAGATTTTTGCCAGGGATATACTTTAAAAAAAAGTAGACAAACTACCATGACAAACACTCACTGAAAGAGGGAAAGAAAGTGTTCATATTTGTTTAAGCAATATTTTGCCTTTTATTTAGTGTTTTAAGCTGTTAGTGTTTAGTTAAAAGCTTAACCTGATTGTATACACACTGTATAAGTAAATAAGGGACTGTGCAAAGAGCATTCATGCTGTGGCTCCTGGAAGCCTGACTCTCATTCAGACGCTTTGTTCCTTTAACTTGTCACCCATCTGTGGTTGTAAAGCTTTTTTTTTTTTTATGGTGGGGCCTTGAGACAAGTTATGTGACTGTTAATAATCGTCTTAAACACAAGGGCCCCTTAGTAACTCTTCAGTACTTCATCTTGTTTTGGCTCTGTGAACCTTGGTGCGGCTGTTCCATCAACTGATTTTTCCAAAGTCAGTAATGCAAACTTTTCATCTCTACTGCTTCATAACTGGTTTGATTTGATCGAGGATCGTGGGGCCGCTGTAATTGTTGGTTTGAATGGCCTCCAGCCTCTTCAGGTACTCCGCGGGGAGTCCATTCTGCTCTGCACCCAGACACACCACCTTGTATGAAACACAGAGGGAGACAAACATTCAAATTGACATTTTGATTTTGCCACAAAAAAATGGACTTGGAGAAGTGGTTTCCTTATGACCACAGAACAGCTCCAAGTGTGTTGTATTTGGACCCGTTATCTGTGTTTTACGCACACACACCTGTTTGTACTGGGGAGACGGAGGACAGGCGTGGAAGTTGTTCATCTGGTAAGTTCTGCAGAGCATCGGTCCGTTATCAGTCTCTACTGAAACCTCCAGAGGAGAGTACATGCCCCGGCTCACCCCTTCCTGGCTGAGGAAACAGAAAGATGAACCATACTGTGTTGGTTAAAATGAAACATATTACCCGCTGAACTGAACTGAAACAGTGGTGTGTTAATGTGTCTCACTTGTCCAGGCTATTGAGGTGCTCATTGCTCAAAGTCCAGATGACCCCCCATACTTCAGCGCCTGGATGGGACTCGATGGTGGCCACTCCACCATGCCAAGTGCTCTGTGCATGTTTCTCCCACAGGCCAAAGTTCAATGCATAGTTCTGTGCACACACACAAACAAAACGTACAGGGGGTGGTGATGGGGGTCGGGGACAAAGGGTGAAGAGGTGCTGTGTATTTTAAACAAAATGCCTTTTATTCCACTGTGACGTAAAGAGGGCTGTCATGTTAGTGTATCCAGCAGAGTCCCCATTGAGCCTCCTGGGCCACTGTTGTTGCAGCTGGTTGTTCGGTCATTTATGCGGACTAGTGTGTGAATATAATGGACCCGGTCCAAAGTCATGTGTTTTCATTAATGGGACAACGTATTTCAATGGATCATTAGACCACTTAACCAGGAAGCACATGGATACGACTTAATAATGATAACAATAATATGCGTCGGTGGTATTATCACAGAATGTGATTGTTCACCAAATAGGGCCAGAACACCTGCTACAGACGGAGACGTGTTTCTACCAGGTCGGTGAAGGAATGGCCCGCCTCTGATTGGCTACCACGACACCGTAGCGTATCAAACTAACGACGGCAATGAGTACTAGCCAATCAGAGGCAGAGTCGAGCGGGTCATGGGAAATTACCAGTTATGACTTGAGTTAAATTAGTATTTGTACCGTTCTGAGTTGTCCCAAGTATAACAGTTTCACGTCAACCAAATGTAATACCAGAATATAATCCATGTTACCACAACTAGCAATACAGTAACTATAGTATACGAACTGCGGTTATAACTGGTTAGTTAACGCTAGCTAGTCGGTTTCCCTTAGCAACACGGCGGTTCATACACGGGCATTAAGATAACTACGTGAGCTAGCCCACGCTGAAACGTTATTCATGTAAAATAAGGAGAACGACTGAAACAACGGTCTCCACTTGAAAATGATTTGACTTTCAGGCATGTAACTGTGTGACACAATTCATTAACGTTAATAATTCATTTACATATACTGCCAGTCTGTACGGATGGGAGCTTGTTAGCTAACTGCTACCCGGGTTTCCACACGTCCTGAGCGTCACATCGCTAATAACGCATATCACAGGTGCCGGGTGTAACTGATTACCTTCAGTCGGCCAGTGGAGCAGAATACCGCCGAGGGGTTCGCCAGTTGCAGCCTTTCCTTCAACAAGTTGCTTCCAAAGGCGAAATACATGAAGCGGCCATTAGCAGCAGCAGTCATGTTCCTGTATTCTTCGGTGGGCTCCGTCCGGATTGACGAGACACACAGTAAGAGCACAGCAAGCCTAGACATATCAATGATTCGCTGGCGTGCCACAGTCCGCGTCCGGGGTCTTCTCAGGGAACTGTCTTATTCTCGCCGCCGCCGGAGCATTGATGGGCCGGACGGCATTTAAAGCAACACCCAGAGAATTATCTCTAACAATCTCTCTCTCTCTCTCTCCACCTATTAGGCATAACATTATGATCACTGACGGCTGAGGTGAATTACACTTAACTCATCATGGCACCTGTATATTTGGCAGCAAGTGAACATGATGTACTCAAAGTTTATGTGTGGGGAAAAAAAAAGAAAAACCGGAAAAACAAGTTAAAATACTGAAGTGTTGTGTATTGCGCTCATAGATATGTATGCTATAAATAACTGTAACAACGTGCTCCAATAAAAACATCTGAAACGAAATACTGAAGCGTTACTAAGGGGGCCTTGTGTCTTAGACAATTATTGTTACATAATTTAACTCAGGGCCCCACCAAAATAAGTTTTACAACCACAGATGGGTGACAAGTTAAAGGAACAAAGAAAACGTCAGTGTCAGTATCCGTCATCAAACGTGGCCCAAGGACGGAGCAGGGTCTTGGGTGGCCAAAGCTCACTGACCCATGTGCATGATAGCCTGTGTGTGTGTATAAAACCAGATTAATTTAGCTGAATATGAAACAGATAAGCAATTGTATGGTAGCCCATATAAGGTAAGTAAGGTCTCTACAGATGCACTAAACTCATTGTTTTTAAAAATAGCCAAAATCCTCAAGCCCAGAGGTTTATCAATCATTGATTGAAGAATTTTCCATAAACAGCATCTAGCCAAATGTACTGGCTTGTAACATTCTCATAGATGGTAATTTATTCCGTTAAGATATAACTGGGTGTAATCTTTATTCACATAGTTGAATGAAGAGTTTGGTGTGGAAATGTGTCTTCCCCCAGTGCCAATAAAGATTACAATGTATGCACTGTCATGAAATGACACTGCTCTGTGATTCAGATTCTGACACCAGTTGCCTTGTTATGTTTGGACCTTTTCATTTTTAGACCAGGGAAAATTGGGGAATACACAAACACAAAACTCTTTATTCAACCATGTGATGCAAACATGATGTAAACAAAATGGATGACACAAACCCTGTAAAGAAGCAATAATACAGAGTCAAATTTATCCTCTATATAAGGATTTTATTGTACAAAAAAGAAAAACAAAATTTGAACAAAAACACATGGAAATTCACAAAAGGTTTCCTTTGAGAAAAAAGAAAAAAAGAAAAAAAAAAAAATCCTGTACAAACAGTGAGGTGGTGGCCAACAAATGTGCGGCCGGGTGATCATCTTCTTGGGCCACCCCGGCCTCGTCCTCTTCCTCTGCCACGCCCTCGTCCTCTGCCTCGTCCCCGTCCAGCCACTGAGAAGACACAGATGAGTGATGGTCAGCAACATCAAACTTTGGCTGGCATGTTGGGTATTGTAGGGTAGTCATGGGCCACACAACACTTAGACCAGCTGAACCAATAAATGAATATCAATTATTTTCTACAAGTATACAAAATCCTTGCTAGGCATGAAGGCCAGGAAGCAATTCGCATAAGACAATCAAAATCCCAGTGTGTTGTGTTTTATAAAGTAAAGATTTTTTTCCTGCTAAGAGAATTTAAAAACCCAGAACTGACTAAGACACATGTATCCTATAAAATCTGCATCCCTGCCATTAAATATGCAATTCAAATCATAAAGAAGAATCATAATGTGTCGAGTACGGTTTCTTTGTATCAAGTGACCATCCTCGCAAGTGCCTAACTGGTTGTTTGTAATAAGCTGACATAATGACTTAAGGCCATTTTTAAAAATCTGTCCACACACATAAAACCCCATAAAGTTCCTGCTGCAACAAATGTTTCCACAGTCTCTTACTGCCATTATACAGAGAAGGTAACACCGAGTTATCTCATATTTAAGACTTGATTGAAATTCGAAAGACACCGATCTCACAAGTTTTTCTCACCAAAAAAAGAAAAGCAATCAATTGCATTTAGAATGTCACAATTAACTTTCAAGGTATTTCCCAATGAACAAGAAATTTGGATACGCTTATAGTCCTGCACTGACCATAAATTAACAAAACATTAGAAAACACCACCTCAAAACTATGCTACAGTGACCAAGAGAACACACACTGACTTTAACACCTTAATCTCACTCATTACTTCATGAATCCACGATAATGTTTCATTTCTATCTAAATAATGTACAGAAAAAGATTCCTCACAAAGCTTTAGTCAATTAATAGTGAAATGTTTGTGGACCGAAGGCAAAGATTTGTGTAATTTCTGTGTCCTGGTGAAGAAAAAACTACATCAGTAACAAGACAGGAGTCAAACAAAAAAGGTGATACTGATGTCAGCCAGAGCCTAAGAATAATGGAGGGAGGATACACTAGCCCTTTTCACACAAAGATGCCACATTATCACTGCAGCAGTGGTTCACTTTTTCTCCACTGTTGTTTGTTCACACAGAAACAAGCATGGATACAAAACAGGCGCGATGTACATGACAAGATAATGGCGTCCGTATTTTTCAACGCGACTCCCTCCGGTGTCCTTATAATCATGTGGATGCTGTTATAATGTGTTCTGATTGAGATCCTGAACCATCATGCATCCTGAAGGTGACAAAGTCAAGTTTCTCGCTGTAAATTACATAATCGCTATCAGTAAACTGGATCCTGTCTGACTCTCTTACTTATGGGGAGGGAGGCTGTTTTCTGGGGGAAAGTTAACTGAACACTCAGGTTGGGAGGGCTGACCGTTGTGGCGATTTTTTCCCCCTCCAACACAAACACTTGGTGAGTTAAAGTTCTGTAAGACTGATGCACCCGCTTATCCATTAACAGGTTCAGATTGCAAGTGCTGTGAACTCCAATACTACCTCCGGAGGCGCAGGGAAATTTCACCCCTCGCCTCATTTGAAACTTTCTCACAGAGGAGGGTGCAAAGAATTGGTGCAGGATATCTGCATATAAACTGTGAATGGAGCTACTCCAGGCATGTCCAAACTATTCCACAAGGGTGCCGATGTGGCTGCAGGTTTTCTTTTCAAACAAGCAGCAGCACACCAGACCTGACTCATTTAATCAACTGATCCCAGTCTTCAGAAAGTTGGTTGGTCAAACTGTGCTCTTGACTGGTTGGAATACAAACCTGCAGCCACACGGCTCTTTATGGAATAGTTTAGACATACCTGGGCAACTGTGTCTAACAGCATCACTGTGAGAAAATTTAGCAGGAAGAGGAGACACTGGTGAATCACAGTATGAAGCCCAATATGTCCTGATCAGAATTCTATGATTGTCAATGTCAGTGATTTGAAGTCAGATTATAATTTACCACACAGAACAATAAAGCACAAAACTGTCACTTTTTTCCACAATAAAGTTGAAGTTAAAAGACATTTCTGAGGTGCCCATGCACTCAACCAAAGTGATGTCAAGCAGGCCTGCATAACTAGACTGCATAAATGTTTTGGCACAATATGTACTTTCAAATACAAGGACGGCACACATAATGCCTTGTGTGCTGCACTATGGTTACCTCCCCGCCAAATCACTCTGTAATGTTTTGAGATATCTCACCTGCTTCCCTCTTCTTGGACTTTATCTTGGGCTCAATGTCGACCAGCAAGGTGTCCAACGGGAGGCTGTCAGGGAGAATAAAGTAGCGAATATTGTTGCCACGGATACTCAGTGATTCCAGCTGGGTGGGCTCCCTGTTTTTCAGGGTCATTTTCACTGCCTTCAGGTGGGTGTTCATGCTCACATCAACACCTGAAAGACAGAGGAAAAGAAACAGAACACGTGAAAAATTGGAGACGCCAAAATTAATTTAAATCTACAAAGAATAAAATGAAGGTAGATGCGACCAAAGATTGAGAAGATGTCCATGCTAAGTCAGCTAAACTTGGAAACTTTTTGAGCCCCTGTTGAAACTGTTGAGCCCCTAAACATCAAGCATTTTCACACCAGAAAATGTGAGCTTTTCTAAAGTTACCCTGCCTCGTGTTTAAGTGAAGACAAGTAAACTAAACTCCTGGAAAGATGCAATGCAAGCCTGGCTGGAAACTGTCAGTAAACTTAAAAATCTTCAAGAAACGTTGCTACCTTTAATCCTCTATATGATCACTCATTTTAATATCAATATGGACAATCACAGCAGAGCTACTGTCATCTCTGTGTGTAACTTGAATTCTCAGCACTAGTCATTATTTCACACTGATTAACCAGGCTGTGTCCTTCAAAGACATGCAGCTTGAAGCACAGTTTTACAGTCTGATGACTCAAAGAGTAAATGGAAGAAACCCAGGCAGGAGAATTCTTGGTGGTGAATGGGTGTGACACACACCAGGGTCCATAACCTGCAGTTTCTAAAATGAACTTAAAATTAAATCAAAATCTCACTGACTAGTTCAAATAACATTTGGCTTACTATGTCTGTCGAGTCTATTGCAGGACTGTTGCACACGGTTGTACCAGCTTAAGCTGGGTGAGTCTAATAAACTGACTACTAATTAAGATGTATATTCACCACTAACCCGCAAAGAGGAAGCCCGAAACATTGTATCAACTTACCTGTGATGGTTCCATGGACCTGGGTGCCATTCTTCAGTTCAATGGTAACTGTCTCATGGCTGAGTTTCATCAAAAATCTGCAGGTATTGAGCAAAATAATGTCACATCTATCTCTGAGCCCAACATTCTACAACTCTACATAAACACGGCGACACGACATAGTGTATAAATTTCTGCTAGCCTGAAGTTAGCTTGCTAGCAAGCGTTAGCCACTGGTTGTGCAGCTTTCCGCACCCAAACAGAGTACACTGGTGAGGTGATATTCACATAGTAAAATACCTCCAGTTTTATTTGGCAATGAGAAATAGATAATTTGGAACATTTCTGAATACAGTTCATGTTTTATACTCATGCCGCTAAATGCTAGCGTTAACAGAAGTTCGCAGAGAATAGCCAAACAACACAGACAGGGCCCGTGAATGAGCTAATGTTTGATGAAGCTAATTGGCAAACAGTGCGACTATAATTCCTTTATTTAATACGACATAAGTCGCTACTGAATACGTAACAAAGAACACATCGTGTGTGCATGCATCTTTGGGTTTTTTTTTCCGAGCCTGGTGTCCGACCATTGTATCCCAGGCTAGCCTCCATTCATTTCATTCACCGCTTCCCGCCTCATCACCGCCTCTCCGTTCACATCCTAATCCATCCATCCGCAGCGCAAAATGTATACCACTTGATATCACAGCACTCAATAAACGGTGACTTTTCACAACTACTTACCTGACTAGTTTCATGGTGACGGACTGTAGAGACAAATCCTCCACCGAAGAGAAAAATTACAGCGTTCAAGTGAAAACACAGGCCGCTGTTGTAAGCGTAACGTTTTAGTCGCGCTGTGACGACGTCATTAAATAAGCGGAAGCAGAAACAAGCGTTACTAACGGCACTATCGCCCCCTAGCGATGGAGTAACTAGCTAACAGAGAGCAGCAGAGCATGTACAGTGAAGGCTGTCCAGTTTAAATAATACTGTAGATAACGTTATATACTTTTATTGAAAATCCTTTATATACAGTGTATGTTTTCAACTTTCTTCCAATTGTAGCTCTCTAGTTTTGTTTAATTGAATAGCACACATCAGAACTGGAGATATCAGTAAATAAATGGTGGCTAAATTAATATTTCATTATTTTTTTGTTTCAAATGTTATTTTTTCATTGTGTACTTGATCACCAATCTTCTATGTGTATTAATTTAGCAGCCCTTTATTTACTGATACCTCCAGTTCTGAGTTGTGTTATTAAATTAAAAAAAAACTAAAAAAAAAAAAACTAGTGAAATAAATTGACTTTTGATGCCATTCGTTTCACTGAATACTGCTTTGGTATTTTCCAGAATATTATTCAGAAAACACTGTGCAGGTGGTGAGACGTGTGGGACATCCAGTCATAGGATTTCCTGAAAGGTTAACAACGAAGAAAAACAGGTTTGCTGTTGTTGTATTTCACACTGGCTGCCAGTAGATGGTGCTAAGGGGCCATTTATTAGGTAGTCGTACCACTTGTTGAGACTGCTTTGGATATCACTGACATGACGACATGCATGAAAAATAATCTCACTGCGACGCACTTTCAGCTCTTTTTATTGAGAGTAAACTTTGCACTGACACTTTCATTTACAGTTTTGGCCACACATCAAACCTCTCTTATGGACCGACTGGGAATGTATCAAGTATAATCTATGAGAGTGCAATTAAACTTGTTTGAATTCTGAAGTGGTTGTTTGAGGGATTGTTAATATATAAACACTATATATGTGGTACAAAATGGCACAGAACCATAAGTCTAATTGTAAATTAAAAAAAAATAAAACGAAAATAATAATAATCGTAATAATAAATAAAGGTCACTCTTCAGTCCTCCACATCTCGCCTGACACCGCTGGACTATTTTCATGCATTAACTGCATGCTTGTGCAAATTAAAAGATCCCCTGGACTCTGTGCTTCCATCGGGTTGCAACCTAAAATAAATGTGCACAGTCGTGTTTAAAAAGCCATTACTCGGGAAAGAAGGTCTGAGATGGTATGGGCCTCACCAGCTGCCCCTCACATCTTTAGAAATGTCTTCACCAGAGTCTCCAGACTGTCCTGCACCTTCACAGTTAAATGTTCAATACAGAGAGGGGAAAAAAGGGTGTCATTTTAGGATTTAAAGTCACGATCACTTCAGTGGAGCACTCCAGAACTCAAGCTTAAAAACTCAAACTATCAATTAGAAGTAATGCATTTTGGATTGCATGTGACATTCTGTATAACTGGACACTTTGGAAAGAAAAGGGAGAAAATTCTAGTAAGGAATTTTGATCTTACACCGGATATCTTTGCATTTGTGAATGATTAAAACACTCCATCATCACCATCATCATCATCATCATCATTTCAGGCTCCAAAGCATCAAATCGTGTCTCAACACATCAGGCAGTGTTTAAATCTCTTGTAAACATTACAGCAAGGGCAATATATTTTTAAGATAAAGGCTGAATGACAACCCAGGATCAACATTCAAGATCCTTTAAAACAAAAACAAAAAAAAAACAAAGGCCAAATACATTTGAACAAATTTCAGATAAACTGGTTGATAATTATGGTAAAAAAAATAAAAATAATAAATGACAAATCAACTCGTTCAGGAAGCATCAAGCAGGATTTAGTGGTAAAATGTTGACAATGTGGGCACTGCTCCTCTGGAATAATGGTAAAGAAGGATACACCTGGGATTGTAAAGGACAAACAATACTAACATGCGTCAGTGTATGGTGATGCGTTCTCCTTTATCTTTCATTAGCGACTTGGTTTAGCATGTTTTAAAAAGTTATGACACTAATAATAAATACCGACAAATAAAACACACACGATCGAACAACAAAAAAGGCACACAGACTCAACAACTCCGGTCTCAACTTGTAGAAATTTCATCTCTATAGTAATTCATAAAGGAATTCTAAAAAAGGATAAATTACAGATTTTAAAAAACCCCCCCACCGATCTCCCCTCCATCAACAGGACACTGTACTAGCCATCAGCAGTGGAACAGATATGATAATACTTATTAAATGCGGTCTGTATTGTCTGATCGATTCGGCTCAGTTCTCACAACAGTTTCCATTTTTATAAAGACTCAGTCGGGGTTTTAAATTTTATTAGCAAACAGATCACCGGATGAATGCAACAGTTGTATGCTCTCTAGCGATACACCAGCAATTGACGACTACTATTACAATCATTTGAGTTGCATGAATATAAAATTTACTGTGGTGTGAAATATGCCTCTCAAGTTCTTTATCTATATACAGTAACATATTATATCATAATAATTATAATAATGTAGTCATACATATAATAATTATATAATTTGTTTATCTTGGTTTTGGGTTGTTTTAAGTTTTATAAATATAGACAACTATGATATCAACACCAAAATATTTTCAAATGTCATTCGTTTTCTATGATATTCAATCATTTTTCATACTGACGTCTGCATAAATTGCACATTTGTTTCATCACTCCTCTGCGTATAATCTGAGAAAATGACCACTGAATACTTGATTTAACCAGAGTTGCTGTTTGACGGGATTATTTGTTATGAACCATTTGGTACAGAGCTAGTATTGTCATGTTCGGATACCCGGTTTGATCAAGATGCGTCCTATGGTCAGTGTTGAGGCCAAAATTATTAGTACAGCACTCTGTGTTCAGACTATTGCACATTGAAACTACGTTGTGAAAACTGAGCCACAGCAGTTGTAAATTACAGCAATATGGATGAAAGCTCATCTTTGATAAAGAGAATTATTTGGAACAAGCACCAGTGATGCGGATTTCCGACTGACTCTTAAGGACGCTGCTCTGTAGCTGAGACTGACCTCTGACCTGTCTGTGCAGAGGGACACGATCTTTTCTCTCCAGTGGAGTATCACAAAATAAAAATCATCATTTAGTCCAGATAAGCATGTTGTACTAGTGTGACGTTTACTGAGCACACATGTGTATCGTCGTTCTTTAACAGCCTACCAAAAGGAAACATCAGTAGTGTGTTGAGCTCTCTAACAAAGCAGGCACAGTGTGCAAGAAGGTCCAAAAATCAGAATTAGGCCCTCTGATTGTACAGTACGCTGAACGAGCTTCAAGGTTACAGTTTTTCTCATATTTGGCTCTGGGAGCTCTGAACAGGCTCGTGGTTGGGTCAGTGTGTCGATAAAACGTACGTGTGCGTGTGTGTGTGCGCGTGTATGTGTGCGAGGCAAGTGTGGATGTCAGCATGATCAGCACCAAAAACTCTCAACCTGGACAAACTGAGGAGGCAAATACAGGAGGCAGAAATAAATAAAATAGGAAAACAAAACAAAAACATGTGCAGCATTTTCATGTGTCATGATATCAGTAGCTTTCCATTGATGTACTGTTTTAAACACTTTTTGTTTTAAAGAAGAGTTTGTCTGTTGTTAGAACAGACAAAAGCACTTGAAAAAAAAAAAACTGCGTATGACATCATCTTTACTGGACAAAATCCGCAGGGCTTTATGTCCTCTCTAGATACAGTATAATACACACAGTAAACACCTGGCTCCCAAACACCTGCAGGCATCACTGTTATCCACCAGTGCTTCTCTTTATTTTCTTTATCTTCATTTCAGTTCGATCAACCCTCTCTCTCTCTCTCTTCGGTCATC
The DNA here is from genome assembly GCF_904848185.1 of Acanthopagrus latus. Classification (NCBI taxonomy): domain Eukaryota; kingdom Metazoa; phylum Chordata; class Actinopteri; order Spariformes; family Sparidae; genus Acanthopagrus; species Acanthopagrus latus. The sequence goes on along the minus strand of NC_051041.1, from coordinate 12,650,329 downwards.
GTCACACCAGGTGGACTTGCTCCTCCCACTCTTCAGGTGATTGGTCCTCCTCTAACTGAAGGATGAGGTCTAAGTCTCTTTCTGTGGCCGGGGCAGTGTGTGCGGGACTGTTTCCGTGTTGAGAGTGTGAGCACGGGTGTGTGTGCGCTGCGTCCAGCGACAGGTCAGCCACACACCCTGCGTCCACACCCTCCTCACCAGCCTCTCTGTTTTCCAGGTCCAGGGTGTTGGGCCTCGACGTCTTCGGGCCCTCCATGCGCAGAGCAGCACCTATGCAAGGGCTAGCAGACCCTCGGTCCGCCTCTGGCTCGCCCTCCAGGGGCTGCCAGACAGGGGCTGGGGTCGCGTCCCTGGAGGTCTGGCTCTCTGACTCAGTCTCAGTGTGTGTGTCAGGGGAGGAGTCGCTTTCTGTGGTGGGAGGCGAGGGGATGAGAGCCAGGCTCTGGGGGTTGTTCTGCGGGTTGATGTTGTTGTTAAACCAGGCCATGATGTTGTCCAGCAGCTGGGCACTGGCTGTGGGGTCCAGGGCCTCCAGACTCTGAGGATCGCTGGGGGTGAAAGGGCCCCCAGGAGGGATCACGGGTGAAAGCAGCAGCTCCGGCTCCAGCTCTGGAGACGAGAGGCACAACTGGGCAGGGGGCTGAGGGTCTGATTTGGGTGGGCGTTCGAGAGCGTAGGCGGCAGGACGCTCCTGAGTGTAAGAGCTACTTTGTTCTGGGCAGGGGGTGTAAGAGCTGTCTGGTTTCGGGGTACTGTCGTACGTGGCTGCGTGTTCCCGGTTGTATGAACTAGGATGGGCCGGGTTCTGGGTGCGTTCAAGTGCGCAGGAGGCAGTGTGTTCAGCCTCAGCCAAATAAGCAGCAGAGTGGCAGTAAGTCTGCTCTTTGCTGTCATAGCGAGAATCTGTGATGGTGATATGGTCAAGCATGTACGGAGCGCTCAGTGCATTCTGGTCTTGTCTATGGCTGCAGTCGCTGTAGGCAGGTTCAATGGTGTAGGGAGCGGTGAGTGTGCTGTGGCCGTATGTGTGGTGAGAGCAGAGCTGCTCCTGTGTGTGTGTGTCCAGGTCATAAGGAGTGGTTATGTTCCCCAGTTTCATAAGGCTATCTCCCAGCTCCAGCAGCTCTGCACTGAGGGATGGAGGCGGGGGAGGGAGGGGGATGGAGCTGGACGTGGGAGGCTGGGAAGTAGAGTCTGTCCTGTTAGGGGGGCGAGGAGGGTCGAGGAGAGAAGCGGGGAAGGAGGAGCCTCTGGCTCCCGGAGGCCCGTCCGTGTTGAGAGAGTGCAAAGCGACATCATCCAGGTCTCCGGGAGGACCCGGCCTTCTCTCCTGTCCTCTGTCCAGTCCACGCTCCAGATCCACTCTCCCCTCCAGCCCTCCCTCCAGGCCCCGCTCTCTGCGGGACTCCTGAAGGGACAGTTGGATGGCCAGCAGGATGTTTGGGTCGTCTTCATCCAGCGAGCCCAGCGCTCTCCTGCGGCCTTCGCCTCTCTCTGGAGCTTCTGGAACACAAAATATCGCATCAAAACAAGGACTGCTTTGACCGATTTGATCATAAATTGATCCCAGTGGCCGATGCCTCTGTGTGCCGAGACCTGGCCAGATTCATGGAGCAATAACTTTAAATCCCATTTGCCGGTTGTCTGGTGTAGTGACATATCGAAATTTACCGAAGGAGGCAAAGAATGGAGCTGGATTAGGACCCAGAGTTTGTGCCAATATATTACTATAAAAATGTGTTCTATTGAATATGGTACTCAAGTGAAAAGGGTGCGTGTGCAGTGCAGCTTTATATACTGCACATTAAAACATTTGCAGACCTGTGTTGTCACTCCTCCTGCTGGTCTCTGGCGTGTTGCTGCTGCTGCGGAGGTTGTGCAGACTCAGCATGTCTCCTCTGCGCCGTGGCCTGTGTCTGCGGCGGTACTGGATGTCAGCATAATCCTGCGAAGAGCGATTAAAGCTGGGTTATTACCACGCTAACTCTAAAAGCTGTGCTGTAAGTCTATTTTGTGTGGAGCAGGCACAGAAAACAGAGTTGAGCTCATGCATACGCACAAAAAGAAAAAAAAAAAAAGGCCAGGAACTACGGTGCGTTACCTGTGACTGTCTTTCTCGATCACCTGCTCCCAGTACAGAGTGACGACTCCCCATCTTAACACACAAGCACACTCAGTCAGATGCAGTCATGCGTTTAGATGGCTTAGGTTACTAGGCGCAGGTTTAGGGAATAGCATTAGCTGGGCATGAACCAAAACATTAGCCAAACGTTACGTGTTACAGTGTTACAGGAGGCGTTTCTGTTTACCTCAGGGGAGGCAAAGCCGAGGTACTCCCAGTCCCATGATCCTCCAGGGTAACTGAAACAAACAAGAACGTTCGCTAACAGTGGTACACATGAAGCAGATAACTCCACTTCAACATTCATGTTTGTAATCAGATGTTTCTACTTCTTCTTCATCCCTGCCGGCAGGGAGATAAAGAAGCAATCAAAACTATGCACAGATAGCGGGTTTGTCCATACTTCCTGCGGGGAGGCTCAGGAGAATCGTTGGGCGCAACGCCACGCGCCACCGACGCCAGGAATTCTTGCCTCTTCTGCTGCACCAGACGGGCGGCGCTGATTATCTTGTGGCAGGGCGTCCTCAGGTACGGCCGATTGACCTTCTGGGCCAGATCCTCCACAACCATCTCCAGGTCCGTCTGGGAGGAAACAGAACAACACATCTGCTTAGAGACAGGAAAGTCTAATCTAAAAAAAGAGATTTAGAACTCATATCAACTCCTACTCCTACAGATAAGACATGATCTGAGTATATTCTGAGTTCTGTTTATCTAACAGGAGACCAATTTTAAGCCTGTTCAAGTGGCTGCAGAGTGGTTCCAATATACATCACTTCAAAAACTATATATCTGTATGAATATTGATTGTCCTCAGAGGAGCTGCTACCTAGCATCACCCTCAGGCGCCAAACACAAGTTTATTTTTCAGAAGTCCAAACTCAAATTAATAGATTAGGAATTTCCTAACTGTGCTTTGCTCTGACCAGTTTAGCCGGTGTGGTCGTCTTCAGAGATCGCTGGCTTTGAAGCTGTTGATCTTGTTCTTGCGGAGGACAGATGAATGCAACATAAATGTTTTGACCAACCTGCATGAGCTCAAATATTTCTTTCTGGGTGCTGCCTTGCTGCAGGAAGAAGCCGTACGGGTAAGAGCACTTCAGGACGCGTCGCGTCTTCAGCAGCTCACAAACACCGTCCTCGATGAACCGCGTGTCTGGAGGAGTGCCTTCACCTGGGGCACAAACACACACACACACACACACACACACACACACACACACACACACAAAGGCAGCTGAGCAAAGAATGGTAATATTTTTATTTCAATGTCAATCCCAAACTCTTGTTTTCTTTAGAATGATAACTCACTGGTGCAGTCTATTTCACCCTCTCACTTCTTTCTAGCTAGTTAGAAAAAAATGCTCCTAATATCAGCTGAAAGGAACATAGCTATGCTGCTGAATAACAAATTCCTTTCCTTTAGTTTTTATTGATTGGTCACCGATGTATTCACGTAGATGTTATGCGGGAGATTAAGCCAAAAGTTATTCTCTCCTTCCATTGAACAGTGGTCACAATATCTACAAGTCAGTCTGTTGGAGGTTTGGTCTGTTACCATTATTGGATTAGAGCTCCTATTATCTTCAGTAGATGTTTGCCTTGCACCAAGAAAATGATTGCCCAGATATATTGTAGAATAAGAGCACACAATTCCGTTCCGCTGCAGATCTTTCACACCAACAGGCAGAGCTCAGTATGAGAGAGACTTACGACAAATGAAGGCTCTGCTCAGCTGCTCCATCTTCTCTTTCGCCGTCTTCAGCAGTTTCTGCTCCAGCTGACAGACGAGAGGAGACAATACACATGATCACGCAGGCCTCAAGAAGCGTTTTGGCAACTGAGGCCAGCTTTTCACTATCACCAAAGTGCGTTCGCACGTCGAGGAAGTCTCACCTTATAGCTGTGTTCATGGTTCTTAAAACGGGTGTAGTAGTGCATGAAACGGTCCAGCTCCTGAAAGCTTTTGTGCTTCTTTTCTGCCTGTAAACAAAATTCAACTCATTCAGACGGATTTTGTGCAAAGACGTGTTGTGTGGATGTTTCTATCAGCGAGGGCTTGTGTGTGATTCACTGAGTGTCTATTCTGTATGTTTTGAGTGTGTTTATACCTCGACAGTCATCTCCTTGGACTGCTCCTCTAGCTGTTGGATGACCTCATAGCGAGTGCAGCGATAGTAGCCTCCTGTTGACGAGCTGTGCTTCTTCCACTCCTCCAGACAGATCCAGCAGAAGTCGTACTTGCACTACAGAGAGACAGAGAGAACAGTGTTCATACTGAAATAAAAATGTACAATTAATAATAACGACCAGAGGCCATTATCAGACAATGAAACACAGCTGACAGAGAGATTAATACCTTGGCACACTGCATATGGTTGCAGCCCTCATTCTTCTGAATGGGCGACTTGCAGTTGGCACACGGTTTGGAGTTGGTCAGCAGCCACAGGCAGTTAGCAGCATCCTCATAGGCCTCGCTCACACCTGCCACTTTGGAAAACACACAAATGCACTCACATGAGCAACACGTCAATTGTCCAACACCTGCCCTGCAGACACACCTCTCCAGCACACACATGCAGCAGATACCAGTGTCCTCAACACCTGCCACGAGGTCATAAAAATAAATTAGACACATCCTGGTGGGCCGTCATGACAGCTGCAGTTATCTGGCTCATTGTGGTGCCAGTTCACTAAAAAGTGATCCCCAGTAACACTTCAAAAATCCTGGAAACAACGCAGGGGCAGACTTACACTCCTCAGGTTTCATCTCTGTGACTTTCTGGAGCCAGTTCCTCCACATCTGACAGTCGCAGGGCTCATGGGCCTCGCCAAGGCACTCCCTGCAGACAGGGAGGGTGATGAACAGAGAATCAGAGAATATTAGGTGGATTACAAAGACAATGGGACTAAAACAGCGTGACAACCTGTGACTCAAGGAAATTAGTATTTTATTGGCCTGGCAAAGACTACACGTACTGGCAAAGACTGCAGTGTAATTAAGAAAACTGGCATTTAAAGCATATTTATCAACAAGATTGGTTAAATCCCTGAGTGAACAATAACGTTGGCTTCTTCCTCCAGCTGTTGGAAGGGAAATTGATGGTTTTAAGCACAACACTGGAGAGAACAAGTGAGATTTGTTTCTGAGAAACTTTAGCCCGTGTTTGCTTAACGCTGCCTGCAAAAATGTCAATAAACATTTGGTAAAAATGTATTTGTACTGTGAGAATTGCATCATTGTGTGTGTGTGTGTGTGTGTACAGAGCAAATAAATCATGATGTGTACCAGCAGAAGAGGTGACCCTTTCCACAATCAACAGCGGGGGAGGGCAGCAGGGGGAAACTCTGAGGGTCACTGTCCCCGGGGCCTGGTCGGGTGAGCCGCACCGCTCGCTCACACCGCGCTGCGGGACACCAGCGGATAGCAGGATTGTTCTCCACAAATGCCTTCAACAGGGATGGAGAGGCCACAGAAAAAGAAAGAACATTTCATACAAATATGCAGCAAGACGAGAATTAGTGCCTGTGCATGTGCAAAGACACACAACATAAATTTATGGATAAAAGAAAAAGAAAATCCTTTAGTTGTGGTGAGCTTTGATGCGAACACGAACACCAACATCTAAATTAGTGCGTGTTGATTTTTCTACCTTGATGTCAAACTGCAGATAACGCTGATCCATCTCTCTGGAAACCACACTCTCGATCACGTGCACAGGCACCAACTGGTAGCACTCATAGGCCGGGCAGAAGATATTGTGTGCGTCACCTTCCTGAATCTTTACATTGAGGAACCTGAGAGACAAGCCAACGCGACTGTTAAAACACACTGAAGTATGCAGGAACATTTACACATTAAAAGAGAGCTGCCTACCCTTCCCAGCACGCTCTGCAGAACTCGTGTCCACAGGACATGTCCACTGGATCCTCAAACACTGAGATAGAGCAGAGACAGATCCCACACTGCAGCGGGACAGAAGACACAAATTACTTTAATTGCCATTAACTTTAGATTGAAGACTTCCTGCTCTGATTATGATTTGTGTCACAGATAATTGGATCCAACTTTGAGGCAAAAATGTCCAGTTAAATAATTGTATTAGATGTTATCACCATCATGTTGTGATACTATCGTGTGAACATTACAAATCCTAGCTGAGGTTTAACTTGTAGGCTGTCAGGCAGTGCTGACCCAGTGCTGGATGTGTTATTATACCTGCTTCAACAGCCACAGAAGACAAGAGGCTGATGCTTATGTGCAACCACAAAAAGCAGAAAGAGGAATCATTGCTAGAAAGTCGGACTATGGCCACCATTGTTCTAGTAAGATTAGACATTAACCTGCTATAATCAAACAAATAAAACACTTGACAGTGTGTCGAATGTTCAACTAGAATTCCCCTTTTTTATCTGCATCTCCATTTTAAAAACTGGAGATATTTAAAAGGTTTTACAGCTGGGTGGATTGAAAACTGTACGGCTGTACCGAATAGTACAAATGTTCAAAGCTTCATTTGTAATATTGACACTGGAAATCTAAAGCAAACATTCGAGTGCAGTGCAACATTCATTTGTTTGTCTATTTATACAGATTAAACCTGATATTTCTGCGAAGTTGCAGACAAAGATTAGTCTTCAGTAATATTAGTAGTGTTCTACAGTTTGTAGATTTAGATTTCAGCTGTGGCTGCATAGCATTGTTTCCAGCTAGGGATGTTTATGATAAAACATTAATCGATTAATAATTTAATGGAATAACAATGTATTAACATACAGAAATAAGGAAATAACCACAAATACATCAAACAGTATCTTGTTACAAATTACAAATAATTTACTGTCAAAAATACTGACAAAATACTGGTATGAGAAAGCATTTAGCCATGTAGTAGTGTCAATATCAGCTGGATTTTAGGCAAATATTTTTGTGTTATTTAGTTTATCATTCAAGCAACTTTGCGTTTACTTGATCCATTCTTTTCACTCTTGACGTAGCCTACTCCGATTTTGCATCTAATAAAGATTAAAACAGTCTTCCAATAACATGTCAACATATTTCAGGTATTACTGATTAACTGATGACTGATTTTTAATGGCAGCAACAACCAATCAAAGAAATTACTTAAATTTTGCATCCAAACATTTCCAGTAACTACAGAGTGAAGTTGCAAAGTCCAAAAGTCTACATTTAGTGGAAACATGTTTTTCTATCTGACAAAATATTTAGCTTCGGCCTTTCAAAATCAACATTTTTACTGTGGTCAGTTTTCTCTCGCACTTTCCAAACACAAATGGAGGCACACACCTATATGAGCAGGGCCATCCAGCAGCAATCCAACAGCACCCTTTATTACATTCATATGAGCATAATATCGAAACAATTTCTTTCCGCCCCAACATTATAATAGCAGATTACTGAAGTCGTTACAAAAGGGATCGTATTATGCATCTAAATTCACTTGGATCTCAGCACGCCATTTAATCTGACGAATCACTTTAGTCAAATTAAGGATTTTGCTTGAGGACAATTGACAATTAAAGCGTCATTCAAAAAAACTCAATAAAGAGCAGTATCTTTGTGATTTTTAGTTAGCCTGTCCAAATCCCTCATTAATATGCTCAATAATTTCATTTAACAAAAAATTAGCCTTCACAAAACCAAAGATTTGAGGCATCTCAAGCGTTAATAATAATTTAAAATATGTACTCACCGTAGACAGGCCCTCCTCTCCAGGTGTGAGGCAGCTGTCGGTGGGGGATGTGAGGGTGAGTGTGAGGGGTGAGCGAGGGGTCCTTGGGGTGCGAGGTGAGGGCAGGGTGTCCCAGGCGTTGTATCCGCTGGGTGGTGGGGTGGGCATGGCCACACCTGAGCGCTGGCAGCAGCCCTCGGCATCCGACATCCAGGCTTCCAGAAGCTTTTCTCTGTCCCAGTCTGAGAGAGGTTACACACACAGCTTTAGAGGGAATATCTATGTAATTTCCTCTGGTGAAGGTCTGATGAATGTCAGCTTTCTCTAACAGACAAACACACACCGTGTGCTCGGAGCAGGGCCTCAGCGGTGAAGAGGGGGGCTTGCAGCATGTCTGCCGTCTCCACGATCAGCATGTCCTTCAGCCTGCGCAGGTCCTGAAGCTTCAGTCCCTCGTAGGGCTGAATGGACAGAGCAGGAGACACGTTATAAAGTTGCAAAGAGAAATAAAGGAAGAGAAAGGAGGAATGAAAACGACAGACAGAGGAAGTCATGGACAGAAAGACAGAAAGTTTTTGAACAAAAACAAGAAAAGTCTGAGATTGAGATATGTTTAAGGAAGTGAAAAAGATAAGTGTGAGAAAAAAAATGAAAAGGACGGGGATGTGGGACAGCGTGGTTGGTGGGAAAAAGAGATTATGTATTAGCATAGATTTGGCTGCGGGAAGGTAGATCAAACTGCTATCAGTTGGCAGCAGCTGCTGCTAGAAGACTGTGCCAGTGCCCTCTGTTCAACTGGGACCCTGAGAAACACCAGGCGAGGTGTGTGCAAGTGAACACTGATATTACTAGACTTGTAAAAGCTGGTGTAAGCTGTGACCTGTGAGTAGAGAACTTCGTCAGAAAAAGAAGACATTTTGGTTAAATTTGAAAGTAAGTGCTAAGATTTCTGTTATAGGCACTATGGAGCTGTTTAATGCAGATTTAATCTGACCAACAATGCAAACACTAAGATGCATCCAGAGCTCTAAAAAGCCTTGACCAGCTGCCACTCAGGTTAATGTACTGGTTGACATTTTTTGGCTAGACTCAAAGTAAATTCAATGTTGGATGAAGATGAATGAGCAGAATAATGCAAAACATTTTTCAAAATATTGACTGCACAATCAGTCTCTGATGTGTTCTTATGTACATAGATTTGCAACAAAGTCATGAGTCTGTATCCCTGCCCCCTGAACCTGGCTGTTGTAATCTTTGACCTTGGAAGTTACAAGCACTCTTTGAATTATTGCAATTTTTGGGGAGGAGGGGGGTGTTACCCTCAACCCGTTTATCTTCACATAATATTTCCTTCTACTTCTCCGTATGCATTTCTAAAAAAGGTAATATTGGTTATCAACGATAATGATATTAATCACATTTACCTCTGTAAACACAAGCCGATGTAAACATAACATTGTCATAACTATTTACGATACATTCTGTGATCACACAAGTCAAAATTTGAAAACTTTTCTGACTTTTTCTAGAAGAGGCTGCGAGCACTGGACAAAGTTTTAAGTTAAGTTTATTCAACATTATAAAGGGTGAACATTAGAACTACAACAACTAGAAATCAAACATTTGCTGGTTCCAGCTTCTTAAATGTAAAGGCTGGTTTATGGTTGCATGTAGGCTTTATGCAGAGTTGGTGTTTGTTTGTCAGTGCGTCTGTACCTGCAGAGTAAACAATCTAATGTCTTCGGCTAAGTAAAACACTAGAGGAGAAACAGCCAGCCATTCACACTGCATCAGCTGACGAGAGTGGTGTGTTTACTGAGGAAACTACAGGTCACAATCCCCAGTATTAGCACTGCCACTAAGCACTGGAGGAGAAGCTGGAAAATGCAATTCTACAGAGTGAACCAATCACAGTCGTCGCAGACTGCATCACTGCAGGGTACGTTTACATTTCTGGTGAAGTGCACGTCAGCCTAGCAGAGGCATAAATCAAGCTTTGGGGACATCACTTTGGGTTCAGTAAAGATGTGAGAGTCGGCGCGATGATTCCCATCGATGTAAGGAAATTCTTTGCGATGTAAATTTATTGGAGTTCCAAAACAGACTTACCAAAATCTGTGACCTTAAAAAGCATTAAAAACAACACAATCTATGTAAAATGAACCAGCAGGAAACTCCCAGCTCTCGTAACTGTGGTCTCACCTCCTTGTATTGCAGCAGGTTGGCTTCACCATGTGCGTCTGTGTTTGACTGCTGAGCTGAAGAGGAGGAGAAAACCATCTGTGACTCCAGGCTGAGGGCCAGCTCGGTGTGGTGATGCCGCTCGGCATGGTCGCATGGCGTCAACTTGTCCTCATCCTCCACAAAAAGGTCCGCCTCGCTCTGGATTAACAACTACGAGGGAGGGAGAGAAGGGAGAACAAAAGGAATGGGAGGAAAAGGAGAGAAGTGGATAATGGAGAGGAAGAAGAAATTGAAGGGACTCGCAACAAAGGAGAACAAAGGCAGCGAGAGGCGACAGCGAGTGAAGCAGACAAAGAGAAAGCGGGATGGAGGAAATAAAGATGTGATGGTAGAAAACAGAAAAATATTTTTAAAAAGGGAAGTGGCCAGTAGGATAAAGGCAGAGGGAGAGAAAAAAGAAAAACAAGGGGGAGAGAAAAGGTTCAAAGGGAAATGGAGCAAACACAGTTTATAAAAAAGGTGAATAAATGTGCAAAGAGAAATGCAGTGCTCAAGAGAAACATGCTCAAACTTTATATCTTTAAAGAATTATATCTGGGTTCTTTTTCCCCAGGCTTCCTATCGGAGTTGAGCTTAATTTGCTTTCATTACAGAAAGTAGGTTTTCTACCTAATTCATACGCTGTGAAGCTCTCGAAAAAACAAAGACGGAAGTGCTTCTTGGAACTGACAGTAATGAAACACAAAGCAGATGCTCCTGACTGCAGGGACTGGCACAGTACTGTCAGACACATTTTACTGGCTATAAAGTCTTTGTCAGGTCCAATCACGTGAAGCACAGACAGATCTGCCTTACAGAAAATAAAGCTCATTCTCCAGCGAGATCGGCCGGCCACCCAGTTTCTCTCACCTCCACACAGCTCTTCATCCCCGCAGAGGCAGCATAGTGCAGACAGGTGCTGTGGTGATTGTCGGTGGCGTTGACATTGGCCTTCTCGTACTGGCCTCCCTCCAGCCTGGCTCCGGTCCAGCTCAGGATCATCTGGCAGCAGAGGAAACCCATGAATATGCGCGTGACATTTATTTGTAAGTTGTCGACAGCGATGACTCAACACAATCGCGCCAATATTTGTACACTGAACTATACTTTGTACAGTGTGTTTGTACCTGCAGGCAGTCAGCACGACGCTGCTCGTCCCTCTGGGGTCGGGCCAGTCGCGGTGACAGTGCTCCCTCCGCGAGCAGCAGGATCTGTGGGCCTTGGCACAGCACGTGGAGGCACGTCTCATTGTGTACATTACGCTTGTTGGGGTTCCCCTCTTTACTGAACAGGAAGGACCTATGAGAGGCGGTCAATAGTTGGAAGAGGAGGCGATCAGAATTGTGGAAGGGGAGGAAAGTATCGACCGAAACAGGAAAACACAAAGTCGATGTGGAGGAAGGGGCGTGTGTTGAGGTGAGCGGAGATCGCATGAGGATGTTGTATATGTTAGGTAGACGGACGGTTAGATGAGTGTCGGTAGGTAAAAGGAGCAGCAGACTGATGGAGGAGATGTAAAGATGTCAGAATATCGACTATTTCTGTTTAACATCTCTGAGCTAATGGACATGCTGGCCCTCACACTCTCTCTCTCTCTCTCTCACACACACACACACACGCACGCACACACACACACAGATGGATGTGCCAGTTGCACTCGGAGCCCGGCTGCAGTTGCAGTTCTGTTTAGTAAATTGTTTTTCTCTGCTCTGTCTAAACCTCCATTTACTGATTAGCTTTCCACTCCTTCATCTGGCACCACCCGTTTCTTTCTTCTCTCACTTTCAAAACTTCCATCTCTCTTTTTTTTTTATCCTATTATTTGACATCCTCTTCCATATTATCCCATGGCATCTGTGTGTTTAACTGTAGAGAAACCCCTGTTTCCTTTATATCAGTGGTACAACATGAATACCACTGTATTTAAACGTGTCTTCTCACTGTTACAAATTCAGTTTAATAAAGAAAACAATCACTGGAGTTGCAAAAGAATGTTGCAAACCCTCTCGTTATGTGCTGTGGAAGACAAATTTAGACATTACCAGCAGCAGAATCCGCTATTACATTAGTGTTTGAATGTTTCCTTCTCGTGTAGCCTTTTCTTCCGATGCTGCCCTGCTCTTCCCCTTTCGACCTTCTTGTCCTGTCAGCCACAAGCCCCTGCAGCCTCCCCCTAATGACAGTGCACTGCCAATTCACCCACACGGCAATAATCACTAATTATTCCCCTCTCAACTGAAACCCAATGCCCCCCACCACCACTAACTCTACACACACAAAGCCCCGTGTTCAGGATGGATGGCCCTAATATCAGTCTACTAGAACCAACAGGCTTGAGGGAAGTCACGTTTTGGTGCACTTGTCGAGCAACAAAGACGTTCCGACCATACACTGAGTAGGAATCCTCAGGGAGAGTTAAAATGGTGCGATTCATACTGAAATTAGGAACGAGTTTGCAGCGGGGGACCAGAAAGGGGGCGAACATTTCACATAAAACTAAAGAGGGAAGCTGTTGGGAAGTTGCAGCATGTCTTAGCCTTCTTCAAACAACAGGAAGTCAATTGTTCACAGTAAACATACCAGGTCACATTTGTTATTTACATATATCCAAGACTGTGTCCTGAAGGAAGGGTTACACTTCCTGAACTACACCCATTTTTCCAGTAATAGGTCCACGTGAGATCACACATTTCAAGGGATTACTAGCCAATCCGACCCACTGAGACAACCAGAGGAGAGATAGATAAACATTGAGCAGATACGTGTTAAAAATAATCTTTAAAAAATCCACCAGCCCACGCTTGTCCTCTCTGAGTCTCTATTTTGTCTGAGATTTCTCTGCCGTCTATCTGCCTGCCCCTGTCCAACCGAGCTCCTGGAACAAAGGAGCATTTCCTCTGATACTTATCAGGAGCAGAGCGCTGCGTTCAGCACGCCTCTCTGGCCCATTATAGGTTAGTAGGAACTGAAGGGACACAAATAGCACACCATGATTCACTGTGTTACATTCACAGACTCGGACACTTTAAGCAGTTGTGTAGTCACAGTTTCACCCACCTAAAAAAAGCACACATGCACGTGTGCACACATGCAGATGCACAGATAATTGACTGGCCTTTTCAAACAGCTTCCTCTGACCCCCTAACCCCCCTAATCATGGAAAGAAAGGGCAAGAGGGAGGAAAAGTGCAAGGGGGAGGAGGAGGTGGTGGTAAAGACGGCTATTGAGTCACTGTATCAGCTGACTCAGTCATGGCCGGCACCCCGATTATCCCTGCTGGGGGTAAAAAGGCGCACTGGTGTCTTGCTCGCCGTATGTTTTTCAGTTTGACCCCTTTCCTTTTGGTCATGTCAGACTCAGTGACTCCCCGTCTCTTAAGACATTATCCAAGGGAGGGCGTGTGTGTGTGTGTGTGTACACCTGTTTCAAGCTCGCAAGGAAACTCAAAGCAAAACAATCTTGCCGCTAATTCAAACCTGTGAACACACTTTAGGGTGCACTGCAGCGATTTAGGATTTTACTTTCATTAAGTTCGGATTAAAGAGAATAGTCGCCGAATTTACACAGCAGTCCCTAGCAGAGCAAGCTCCAATGCAACTGGTGTTTATAGTTGGGGCTCATTTAAACTCAACATTAGATACACGTTCAGATACGGTTGGAGCCCGTTTGTCCGTAATGTGTTCGTTTCGTCCATAGTTACGTAGGGATGTGGACCAAGAGAGCAGCATCTCACGGAGTCATGAGAGGCAGCGTAGCAGCTTTGCCAATTGTTCGAGCGAGACACAACCACAGGACAAGAGGAAGAAGTTTTAAAACATCTGTATGATGTTACTTCACCCGGACACAGACACAAGCAGTTACTAAAGAACACTGGAGGCCCATACGAGGCAAATTTGACTTTGAGCGGCAGCCTCTAATGGTGTTATTGCTTAACATCCATGCCAACGTAAAGGACACAGGGAAGGATCTATCGATTGACTCAAGCACACAAGGGGAGCATAAATGTTAAGACTATCTCAGCCTCGATAATAGGCATTCAGGTTCTATGTAACGAGTTTGTCACACATACTTTTGATATACATTTAAAGCCCAGTTTGAGATGGTGCTGATGAAATCATTAGAGGTCTTTTATCACTAAGCTGTTTAGACAGGCTGAGTAGCACTCCTCATGATGAGTACACTTAATCCTATGAGTAAAAAAAAATCGGTCAAGTGCCCTTTTTATATTTGTTTTTTTGTTGAGACTCTCAGTTTCTCGAGTAATTGTTTTTTCTTTTCTGATGCTATAGTTTGCAATTTTCTAATCAATGTTGGCACGGTTCTAATCATATCCTAGTGTCAACATTCCACGTGGTTACTGCACTCAATGTGTGACTGTGTCAACATGACATTTGACACCTTTTACCTTATAAGACCCTTTTTGTGCGACTGGCATCGTTGGACTACAGTAAGTCATGCCTTGAAAAACAAAAAGTCGAAAATGCTGACACTGAGAAATCTATTGATGCTGACAGACTGCTAATTGTTATTCAATTTCAAATGACTCACTGGCAAAGCTGCGTTTGTAACTGCACTGGACGACTGCTTAACGGCATTACAATCAGCCACAAAAAGAAATGTAGAATTCAATCAACACCTCTTTCATTCTCAACCAAATTAGTAGAGCATACACCTCCGCCATGTTCCAACAATCCCCTTTTATACTGTCTCACAGAAACCAGCAACCTAAACACACCTGATTTTTTTTTTCCATAAAGATCCAAGCCTTATTCCCTGAGAAATTAACAAAAATGTCAGACAGTTAAAGAAAGTTAGAAAAAAAATCCTGGCTCAGCACCAAAGGTTAATCGGCCCTATTCTGTGGACTGACACTGATCTGCCATCCAAGTTTTGTGGAAATCAGTTCTGTAGTTTTTAGGTCATCCTGCAGACAAACCAACCAACCACCAACAAACAGACCATGTGGAACAATAACTTCTTTTTTTTTTTTTTTACCTGAGCAAACGTGTCATGGCGTGGCGGCAGACGTAGTGCAGGGGCGTGTTGTGCTGGTACTGCTCTCCATATGATGCGTTGGGGTCCAGGCCGTCCCTGAACTGAGGGTTCCCCTCATACAGCTGCCAGGCCAGGGCCTCGTCGCCACCCACCAGGGCCTTGCGGAACTTGGTGGCTGTATTGCCCATGGTGTCAAGCTCACTAAGGGCTGCCTAAAGGGAGCTGCGGCAGATGCCCGTCTGCCTGCCGGCCTGTGCCTTCCTCCTCCCCCTGTGCCTTCCTCCTCCTCCTCCTCCTCCTCCTCCTCCTCCTCCTCCTCCTCCTCCTCCTCCTCCTCCTCCTCCTCCTCCTCCTTTCACCACAGGTCACCACTCAGAGCAACATGGTTCAGTGTTTCCTGCCCTGTAAGTAAAAGAGAGAGAGGGGGAGATTGATTAGAGGAAAGGGCTGGTGGAAAGAGGGACATGAGGAGGAAAGAATTAAAATGAGTGGGGGGGGGGGTGGTCAAGGTAGGAAAAAGGAGTCAGGTGTCAGAAAGTGAAGACGTACAGAGACAGATGGAAAGGGAGAGAGCAGCTCAATCAATCACTCCATCCATCGATCAGCTGATGTGCTGCAGGGAGGATGTTATCTTACCGGAAATAGATGGGGAAAATGGAGGGACAGAATAAAGAAGCTAGAAAGACAGAGAGATAATTATAAAGAGGGTAGACAAGAGGGGGAAGGTTAATGACATCCAAGCCATCGATTTGCTTGCCAGCTGATGAAAAGCAAGGTCAATATCACCACAACTGGCCACTCCGAGTCCCGTTAGCCGGCGCTTTGTGAGGAATTTACATATTTCAGGCTGTTTACATGCTGCCACTGGAGATATCAGAGATTGGGCGTGTGTGTTAAACCATGCATCACTAAAATACAAACCCAGTTCTACTTTGCCTTGCAGGCACTAAACCAAAGAATCACAAGAATCACAGCTATGGCTGCTACAGCTGGGTTTACTCTACGAAGTAACAGCTTCTAAACCTCCTGTCGAGTCACAAGAAGTTATCTTAATCTTTTCATTATCTCCCTGCCAGATTCAAATGTACTTCATTGGTATGGCAAGCACTTTCAATATCAGAAAAAAATAACACAGCATGAATAACAGCGTGGTGACAAGGAGCATACTCTTTCTTGTCATATATTGGACATAATCACTATCTTTATCAGTGTGTTCTTCTTCATTTCCTTCCTCGTCTTCCCATCTCTCCCTTTCTTTCTCTGACACACACAGTTTTTCCTGTCTGACTTTTAACACACTAACACACACACACACACACACACACACACCATTACATCCTATGATGAGTAGAGTCTGTATGAGTGCGTGTGTGTGTGTGCTGGGCCGTTGAGGGTATCATTACAGTCTTCATTCTATGGCCATCTGTCTGGCCCCTCACAAAGAGCCTCTTTTAGCCCAGCTACAGTTGGCCGCTGGCTGGCCGGGCTCTGGAACATTTGAATAACGTGGCTGGCTGCCTCCCCTCTTCTGCCTCCCATTTCTATGCAGTGACAGACAGGGACGCAGTCAGGGAAAACACACACTGACAGACGGAGACATACAGGCCGCACAGAAGCTGCTGCCACTGGCGAATAATAGCCAGCATCTTGTAAGTTCTGCTATGCATTCAGAATCCCAGCCCTTGTGTTTGTGTGTGTGTGTGTGTACGTCTGTGTGTGTATATCTAGAGGGGCGGTGGTGGTGATGGTGGTGGGGGTAACTATAGTTAATAGGTCAGTCTGTCTGCTTGGCTCTGTTTTGTGCACACTGGTTTACTTCCAGTTCACTTCACTCCTCTGTGTATCTCTGCCAGTGTCTCTCTGTCTCTCATACTAAATAAGGACAGGAAGTCAGGACATAGAGGAACTTTGGAATTCCAGGGATCGCAAGTCCTGCTATTTGCACTTGGCAGTGACAGTGCAATTATGTACTATTACGAAAGCTCTCCGAGCATACACATCATGCAGTGGTAGAGTGGAGTGAGGCCGAGGAAGTGTTGACCGGACCCATGACTAGCCTTAAAGTCAGACAGAAAAAAAAAAAAGTACACTCATGCATTTAATGTTGAAACTGCGCAAAAGTCACACTCTTACCTACACAGAACAGCCCTCTAGCACATATGGCATTCTTCATTTTTAGGAAATGTGATAATCAAGACTTAATGACTCATGAGCTCAAGAATCCCAAACAGATGAATGTTGTCTGGTGATCCCCGCTGACAGGAACTCAAGTCATGACACTCTGAGTTTCTGGGAAACCCAGCCAGAAATAAACCTATTTAAACAGAACCAAACATCACAATGTTTCTCAAGCAATATCGCCAATCATAGTGATATTTTGGGTGTAACTTTTTCAGTGTCCTTTCATAATCACAATGGGGTTAGAGCTTAAAATGGTTAGTCAATAGATCAACTTTCCAAGCAAAAGCACCCGTACTTTTCCCATTCTGACTTTTCTTTTCTGAAGAAGTCCCTTTTTTCTGTTATCACTTTCAGTGAGAAGACATTTAATAATCGTTTTTCTAAAATAATCGCTTCATTGTTTGGCCAGTTAAATGTCAGAACCACCAAAGATAATGTCTTGAAAACCCAAAAATGTACAGTTCACAGTGATACTAAACAAAAAACCACAGCCAAAACGCACTTTGGACGGGATGTGAACGTGAGAGTGTTTGGCATTTATGCTTGATAAATTATTTTTAACACTTTAAATGATTACAACAGATTTGAATTTTTAGATGACAGATTAAAACATACTATGGGTTAGTCTGTTAATCTATCTGAAAAGTGGCAGCCCTATCATGGGAGCTGTCATAGCAAGATATAAATATCACACTGATGTGCATCTCAGCTCTATGATGAGTTTTAACAGTCCTGCTGTGATCAGCTACAGCTATGATTGATACTAAACTAGAAGAACAGGGCATTTTTAATCCTACCTGGCAGCACCCACAGGGCCAAATGTACTCTTTACCATCAGTGTTACATGTGTTTAAAAAGAGACAACGATCATCCCCACTGTGTTGCCATTACAGGCATCAAAACTTGCTGTCAGTTTAGACATCAACTCAAAACACGTGATTCAACGTACGGATAGGTCGTGCTGCTGTGTGAACTAACAAATCAGGTTTCAGACAAAGACATAAAACTTATATGAGGGAGCCAAAGTCGGGTAAGGGCTGTATAATGAGATACAGCGCAAGTTACTTCAGTAGCACTTCGGCATTCACCAAAATTAGCTAGGTCACCGTGTATCAGCTAAATAATCAGGTCAGACCTCGTGTGGTTACCCCTGAAGAAGTGTGTCAGCATGAAATGGAGCACAAAACAAACAGCAGCCGACTTCTCTCTGCATGTTTCTGTCCATGCGGCCCCTCGGTTAAAGCTCCTTTGTTCAACACACTGACAGTCTGTGTGAATCACTAACCCAACTAGAAAGCGAGTGCTGGGTGAAGCTTGCCCGAAATGCTGCCCACAAAATAAAGGCTTTACCTTGGGTGTTTCCCACGGCCGCCCGTGGAAAACGTTAACACCCAAGGCAGCCTACCTTCTCGCCGCCACCGAAGCTAGCAAAACCGTCTCCTTTAGGTTCACGTTAGCGCGTTATGTTAGCCTCAACTACCTAACGTACCCTACAGCAGGACAACATCCAATCTCCGCCGTTTTACTTACACAGTCGTTTCACTTAGTCACCAGTCGCGCACTCGGGAACCTTCGTAAATCGAGGGCCATTATCTTATCGCTGTCATTCGCATCCCCGGCTGCTTTTCCGCTGAACCATCCTCTCTGCCACCGGACCCGGCGGGGCGATGATGATGCTGCTGGGAGCGGAGGGGCGAGACTGACTGGATGGATCGCTTCAGTATGTTGTTGTGGCTGACAAAGAGAGAAGCCCACTGCGCATGCCCGGCACCAACTGTCACGCGGAGAGCTCTCACCCGATTGGTCGCTCGTGTGGGGTTCTCTGGGTGGTTTTGTTTGGTTTACTGTAGTCTTTTTTAAACATTCCATTCAAGCAGATTTAACTGTAGGGATTTAATATGTATATATATATGAACATGAGCTTAATAATTTGTGAATTTACAGAAAGTGCTTGTGTATTTTCTGTTCATAATTGATAAACCTGTAACTTCAGTAGAGTTGGCAGAACTGAAACAGAAATATGTGATACTATGATGCAGTGTGAAAGCAACTTCAGGTGAAAGCAAAAGTGGAAAACTTTACTACTACGTAAAAAAGTTTGATTTGTAAACATATGTGCTTAAATCTGCTAGCGGAAGGGCATTCAGATCCTGTGATTGGGCACAAGTAGTCAGTGTTGTTTTCATTAAAGTAAAAGCAGAGTTGCATAAAGTAAGCAAAAGTCACACTCGAGTAAAAGTACAGATATAGTGCTAAAATTCTACCTTTGGCTAGAGTCAAAGTCACCCTCACAAGTATTGCTCGAGTAAAAATCTTCAAGTGTCTGACATTTAATACAGGCCTACTTAAGTACCAAAAGGAATTTCCTTTCAGTAAGTGTAAATAAGTATCACAAGTGGCCTATAAATAAAAGTAATTATACAAATAATCACATGTACAGTATGTAATGTATGGGTTGATTGATTACCCATAGATAAACCCAAATAAATGTACTGGAGTAAAAAGTACAACATTTGCCTCTAAATTTTAAGTTCCCAGTACAAGTGCCTGAAATTCGAACTGTAGTAGAGTACATGAGTGAATTTACTTATATTAATTATATTCCATCACTGAGTAAAATGACAAACAGGGGCCTATTTTCAGCAAAATTCACTCTAGTTAAAAGTATTATTAACAAAAAAAAATGCCACCTATGAGTTGCTGTCTTCAAAGTGACTAGTCACTACAGCTATAAAGTCAATGTTGTACAATAATTGTGTGTCAACTGTTGAGGGGGAGAAGTATAACGTGAGTGAATAGGCTTAAGTTACATCCAACCACATCCCCCACACTTGTACATTAATTCATGAAATAATCATCAAGTAAAGAGCCTTAAGACTTTATTAATATCAACAAAAATATAAAAACAGTACAAAATTAAAAGATTTTCCTGAACAATCTTATCATTGGTCCTGATGGTGTAACAATTTACGTACACACCTTAATGGCACTATGAATGAACTACAAAGTATTGGCAACAAAGAACATGTGCAGGCTGCCAACCAGCACACAACCTTTCACTGTCAGTCCCTCCTGCAAACACATACATTCACACACACACACAAACACTTTTAGTCCTCATCCTGACAGCAAATGCCCATGATGCAGGCCTGACACAGGGAAGCCTCGTGCGGTTTGGTGTACTTCTTGGTGGAGCATGTTGACGAGCCTTTATCGTCGTGGTCATCCTCATCGTTGTAGCAATTCTTCCTGACTTTGCTGAACAGCCTGAGGAGGGCGTGCTCCACCTCTTTCTGGGCAAAACCAGGGAGGTAAAACTCATCGTCTTGGCAGCTGCGACAGGCCTGTCCAAAGGGTCGCATGATCACTGTCCC
This sequence comes from Acanthopagrus latus, assembly GCF_904848185.1. Taxonomy (NCBI): domain Eukaryota; kingdom Metazoa; phylum Chordata; class Actinopteri; order Spariformes; family Sparidae; genus Acanthopagrus; species Acanthopagrus latus. The sequence goes on along the minus strand of NC_051041.1, from coordinate 12,629,741 downwards.
CCTCTCGCCTCGCAGCCGGTAGCGGAACAACACCACCACCCGTGCTGAAGGCCAGGTCTTACTGCATGATCCACACTGGAAGCTGTTGGAGAGATGAGAAGACAAAAGAGCGACAGAATGAAACTGAGTACAAGTACTGGACTGTACATTTTTGGTAGTTGTAGGCTACTTTACACTTCAACTCCACTAAATCTTGGACTTTTTTACTCCATACACTTTTTTTGATAACGTTCATCAGTGCCAAAGCACCACATTTTCTAACTTATTTTATTGGCAAATGAATAAAAACACACTGATTCTGAAAATCGGATCCAGTAATTGGTAGTCTAGTATAAGTATGGACATACATGTAAATATATATATATATATATATATATATATATATATATATATATATATATATATATATATATATATATAAAATTTACTTTAACTTGTATTTTTGATATATAATTAAATTTAATTTCATATACTTTAAAACTTGTACTCAAGTGCTATTTGTATAGGTGACTTTCAATTTTAAGTAATATTTTAACACTATATCTTCACTTCTAACTCAAGTGGAACTTCCACTTTTTACAACGCTTCCCGTAACTTTATTAACTCATTAAATCCATATAATTAATTACTCAAATATTTTACTTAAATACAATTTTGAAGTACCTTGTTTCTGTTTTACACTTCTACTCCACCACATGTTGGAGGCGTAGATTAATGCGGATGTAGGTTCGTGATGGAGAATGTCAGTCAACAAATGAATTACCACTTTCAGCATTAACAAGATGTGCACATGAATGCATTGCTTATTATAATCCAGTCATAACATTTATATATTATACATTCTTATCATACTGTAGCCTGCTGTTAACACAACTTGCTGCCACCAATCACATCATGATTACGTTACTTTACATCATCACTTGTAACTTCAACTTCTGAGTTGCCATAAAGCAATATGACAACGTCCTCTTTAGTCAGGGTTGCAGTACCAGATGTTTCCACTGAATGACACTGTTTCAATACTGCTTGTGACCCGCTATCTATCAAAAATATGCAATCATATGACCTGACATTCAATTACAAGAGGGAAGAGTCTGAGAAAGCACAAGAGGACAACCTTTATATTCAACCAATAAATCAGGTATTTTGAGAGAATATAGCACATTACATACTTTGCATATGCACAGTGGCTGTAGACCTTCCAGCCCCTCTTCCTCTCCTCCTTAGTGACTTTAGCTGTCTGGTTGTAGTTAAAGTTCAGAGTCCACTGGTCTCCATAGTCCAGCTCGTTGTCCTCGTTCAGCAATTCTTCAAATGTGTCCACCCACAGGGAAGGAACCCAGTCTGCATGAGTGGGAATAAAAAATTAAATAAATGAAAACACCGAGGAGAACTCCACACTGCTGGAATGGAAAATAAATAAATAAAAATAATAAATAAAACTCTCAGCACTTACAAGGAAATTTTTTTAAAAAAGGAGCATGCTAAGAAATTGTTTTAGGACATTACGGTCACACCCTTCTTCTATCGTTTCCTGCCAAAGCTGGGAATTAAAATGGCGCTTAAAAATCGCACAGAAATGTAACAGACAACGTCACAACTGTGATCAGTCACAAGCACTGAAAAGCCAAAAATGTTGACGCTGCAGCAATGACGTCAAAATGAACAAGTGTCGCGTAGCATCAAAACAGACCAGCTAGGCAGAAAGTGTGAAGTGTTACCTGTAGATCTGCTCATGATGCCTGCTGGTGAGATGTCTGGTGAGCTTCTGCAGGGTCAGACGTTTGTCTTCTTAAGACTGTCGCTCTGGAGACAGTCTCTGTATTTATAATGGCACAGCTGTCAGCGGTTGTTGCTCTGGAAAACGAAACTTAACATCATGCTTTCGGTTTCCACCTCGATTGTCCAGGAGTGCACGGGATGACGCAGGACAGGGGGTATTATTGTACTACACTGAGACGGATATGAAGGTATGAACAGGTTATTACTTCGTCAGGTCAGTATGTGTGGAACCCAACAAAGAGGCAGTCAAGTCAGCAATGTATTTTAATAGATCAATACACATGAGTGTTAAAAGAAACAGAGATTCATTATGTTCCTTTAGTCTCCAGTCAGTTGGTGGAAGACAAAACTTTTTCAATCAGCTTATTTTACTCTTCAATGCATGATTTTATTTTCAAGCTACTTTGTTTTCCTGTTTTTATTTTTATTTTCTATCTTGGCACATCTATAATCATTTATCAGTTCTGTATTTTCCCCCGAGCAACATTTCTCCATGCATTGTCATGCTTACAGTATGTGCTAATGAAACGGAAAGTGTTCATCTTTGTCCACTTATTAGGGATTTATTTGTGTGTTTTGGTTTCATTTCCTGTAAAATAATCCCAAGTGTGATGCAACCGATCGGCTCGAAGTTCAGCCCAGTCCGGATCAGCAGGGAGCACTTCATTTCATACTGTGAGTGACGTCTTCTGCTGCTCCTTAAAGTATTCTGGGATTCCCCACAAGCACACACACACACACATTTCGCAGAACTACACAAACTGGAAATACTTTCTACTATTGTATTGTATTGTATCTACATTAAGTAAATATATTTTAAATATTTGAGTACAGGTGACTGGAGAGTTAATGCCAACCATTAGAGTCATCTTGATGGTCTGATGACCTTTATGACCGAAACACGTTGGCTTCACTGATTTAGTTCTCAGATCAAGAACTATTGCAGGATTTTTCACCTGAAAGAATGTGACAATCACACAAGTTAAACTGTCATCTGTAATTCAGCCCCCTGTGGCCCAGAGGGCCATTTTTTCCATGTCAGAAAAAAAAAACCATAATGATGATACGTAGTTGTGCCATATTAATATCAAACACCAGGCACTCAGTCGGTTGGCAGCTGAAAAGAAACAAAACCAAAGAAAGTTTCAGTTGTACTATATCCTGTACACTATGTCTGTTCTTACCCCCGGATGTATTCACCTAGTAAGTACCTCACAATTCACACATCATGTATAAATTAAACAAATAAATGAAATATTTATATATCCTGCTCTTCATGATGTCCAGCAATGTTGTAAAAAGCCTCCGAAAGACACACTGGAGTGTTTAAATAATCTGTTGTCTGACATAGTGAAGCATCAAAACTACACCAAATTGCAAAGTGTCCATATACTTGATTGTACAGTATCTCACAAAAGTGTGTACACCCCTCACATTTTTGTACATTTTTTTATTATATCCTTTCATGGGACAACACTGAAGAAATGACACTTTGCTACAATGTAAAGTAGTGAGCGTACAGCTTGTGTAACAGTGTAAATTTACTGTCACCTCAAAATAACTCAACAAACAGCCATTAATGTCTAAACCGCTGGCTGATCATTGAATTTGAAATTCAGCATTTTTCCAATTATCGGAGTCAGTGTTGATTAAATACGTTAATTTCAAAATACACTACTTCAGCGTGTAGCTAGTAACATACCTCATCACATAAATGTAACTGAGTGAGTAAACTTAATGTAGGCCCACTTAAGTACTGAAAGGAATTTTCTTTCAATAGGTGTACTTAAGTATCACAAGTAGCCTATAAGTAAGAGTACTTACACAAATAATCACATGTATGTATAGTATGTACTGTATGGGTTGATTGATTACCCACCTGGCCAACCATTAGTAACTAGTAACTTATCAAATTAATGTACTTGAGTAAAAAGTACAATATTTGCCTCTGAATTTGATGGAGTGAAATTATTAGAAAATTAAAGTGCCTGAAAATTGAACAATAGTAGAGTACCTGAGTAAATGTACTAAGTTATATTATTCCATCACTGAGTAATAGGACAAATGGGGGCCAATTTTCAGCAAAATTCACTACTACTACTACTACTACTACTACTACTACTAATAATAATAATAATAATAATAAAATTAATAATATACATATAGTTAACAAGACAAATGCCACCAATGATTTTCTTTCTTCAAAGTAACTACTCACTACAGCTATCAAATCAATGTTGTACAATAACTGTGTGTCACCTGTTGAGGAGTAGAATTATAAAATAGTATGAACTGGGTATTACAGTAATTGAGATTGAGTAAATGTACTTGATTTACATTCAACCGCGTCCCCAACACTCATACATTAATTCATGAAATAATCATAAGCCAAAAAAACAAAAAGTAGACAGCCTTAAGACTTTATTTCATTATAAACAAAAATATATAGGTACAAATTGAAAGATTTACTTTAACAGTGGCATCATTGGTCCTGACTGTGTATCAAGTTTACGACACAACTTAATGGCACTATGAATAAACTTTAAAATATTGGGAACAAAGAACATGTGCAGACTGCCAACCAGCATACAACCTTTCACTGTCAGTATCCTCCACACACACACACACACACACACACACACACACACACACACACACACTTCTAGTCCTCATCCTGACAGCAAATGCCCATGATGCAGGCCTGACACAGGGAAGCCTCATGCGGTCTGGTGTACACCTTGGTGGAGCATGTTGATGAGCCGTTATCATCATCATCGTCTTCATCTCCGTAGATATTCTTCCTGATTTTGCTGAACAGCCTGAGGAGGGCGTGCTCCACCTCTTTCTTGGCAAAACCAGGGAGATCAAACTCATCGTCTCGGCAGCGGCGACAGGCCTGTCCAAAGGGTCGCATGATCACTGTCCCCCTCTCGCCCCGCAGCCGGTAGCGGAACAACACCACCACCCGTGCTGAAGGCCAGGTCTTACCGCACGAGCCACACTGGAAGCTGTTGGAGAGATGAGAAGACAAAAGAGTGATATAATCGAACTGAACACAAGTACTGAACTTAAGCACAATTTGTAGGTACTTGTGACGAGTCAATCTTCCCATAACTTTATTGAAATATTAAATCCAGTGGTGCCATATAAATAAGTATAACTACTCAAGTATGGTAAGTAGAATGTTGACGTGCCTTGCTAGAATGTTTATGTTTTAAAGGTGTACTCCACCACATTTTTGAGGCAGAGATTAATGCAGATTTAGATGAATGAAAATGTCAACCAACAAATTAATTATTACTACACAAACCTACCCGGCAGTATGGTTCAGTATTTAAAACCATCTCCACTTTTGCCACCTTAAACATGAGATGTGCACATTAACGCATCACTAATTATAATCCAGTTATAAAATACATATATCATATATTCACATCGTACTTGTTATGCTGTGCTGTGCTGTTAACATAACTCACTTTACATCATCACTTGTCACTTTGACGTGGCATTTTTTTTAACAATTGTTTTGTCCTCCTATTCTATTTCATCTTCATGTATATTTATCTATCCTTTTTCAATGTATATTTGTGCTCGCCTATTTGCTACTTTGTCTCTGTGCTGCTGCAGCGCTTGAATTTTCCCTCTGAGGACCAATGACGGTTCGTCTTCTTTTATTACTGTTATTTCACTTTAAAGTACATTTTAACGCTAATACATTACATTTACTGAGGTAGGATTTTGAATGCAGGAGTCTGTACTGAGTTGTCATAAAGCAGGATGACAATGTCCTCTTTACTCAGGGTTGCAGTACCAGATGTTTCCACTGAATGGCACTGTTTCAATACTGCTTGTGACCTGCTGTCTATCAAAAATATGTAATCATATGACCTGGCATTCAGTTGCAACAGGGAGGAGCCTGGGAAAATACCACAGCACAACCTGTATGTTCAAACAACAACTATATCAAGAGTTATTCTAGATGTATAAATTCATATTTTGAGAATATAGTACAATACATACTCTCCATATGCACAGTGGCTGTAGACCTTCCAGCCCCTCTTCCTCTCCTCCTTAGTGACTTTATCTGTCTGGTTGTAGTTAAAGTTCAGAGTCCACTGGTCTCCATAGTCCAACTCGTTGTCATCGTACAGCAGTTCTTCAAATGTGTCCATCCACAGGGAAGGAACCCAGTCTGCATGAGTGGGAATATAACATGAAATTTAAAAAAAAAAAAAAATAAAAAAAAAAAGCAGGAAAACTAAACACTGCTGGAGTAAACAAACAAACAACTCTCAGCACGTAGAAGGAAATAAAAAAACAGGGGAGCTTTATAAGACCAGACCAGTTGTGTTGGTCTGGTCTGCTTTATGGAAATTAAGGTCACATCTTTCTTATATCGTTTGGAGCCAAAGCTGGGAATTAAAATCGCACAGAAACGTAACAGACAACGTCATAACTATGATTAATCACAAGCACTGAAAAGTCTAAACGTTGATGCCGCAGCCATGACGTCAAAGTGATCACAACAAGTGTTGCGTAGCATCAAAACAGTCCAGCTTTTAAACATGTTAGGCGGAAAGTGTGAAGTGTTACCTGTAGATCTGCTCATGATGCCTGCTGTGTGAGATGTCTGGTGAGTTTCTGCTGGATGAGGCCAAGCGACGTTTGTCTTCTTTAAAGTGTCGCTCCGGAGAGACAGTTCCTGTTTTTATAATGTCGCAGGTATCAGCTGTTGTTACTCTGGAAAAACGAAACTTAACATTGTGCTTTTGGTTTCCAGCTCGTCGAGTGCACAGGGTGACGCAGGACATCACGAGCCCAAACATCACTTAGGGGGTTTTATTGTACTATACTGACACAGATGTAAAGGTATGAGCTGATTATTACGTCATCAGGTCACATAAACAGCAATTGCGTCATGTGTGGAACCCCACATAAAGGCAGTAAAGTCAACAGTATAATTTCATATGTCAAGAAATATTAGTGTCAAAAGAAACAGAGATTGATTATGTTCCTTTACTCTCCAGTCAGTTGGTGGAAGACAACACTTTTTCAATCAGCTGATTTTACTCTTTAATATATCATTTAATTTTTCAGCTACTTTGTTTTGCTATTTTTATTTTTTATTTTCTATCATTTATCAATTCTATATTTTCCCCCGAGCAACATTTCTCATTGTCCTCATGCTCACATGTATGTGATGATGAAACGGAAGTGTTCATCTTTGTCCATTTCTTATGGATTCATTTGTGTGTTTTGGTTTCATTTCCTGTAAAATAATCCCAAGTGTGATGCAACCGATCAGTTTGAGGTTCAGCCCAGTCCGGACCAGCAGGGGGCAGTGTAGGGCAGCTGGTGGTTCCAGCACATGACCACATGTTGAAGTGGACCTGATTGCAATTTATTTCATGATATGAGTGACGTCTTCTGGTGCTCCTCAAAGTATTCTGGGATTCCCAACAAGCACACACACACACACACACACACACACACACACATTTTGCAGAAGTACACAAACTGGATAGGCTTTCAATTGTTGTAACATTAAGTCAACCGGAGATTAATACCAACCATTAGAGTCATCTTGATGATTCGATTGACCTTTATGACCGAAACACGTTGGCTACACTGATTATGTCCTCAGCTTAACAACTGTGGCAGGATTTTTCACCTGTAATAATGTGTCAATCACACACAAGTTAAGATGTCATCTTTAACTCAGCCCCCTGTGGCCCAGAGAACCATGTTTTTCCATGTCAGAAAAAAATCATAATGATAACATGTAGTTTAATGTTGTGCCATTACTATCAAACACCTGTTGCTCAATCGGTTGGCAGCTTTACCCCCCTGATGTATTTAACTAATAACATTACAAATGAATGAAAAAGAAAAAATCCTGTTCTTCATGATGTCCATGTTGTAAAAAGCATCCAAATGACACACTGGAGTGTTTAAATGATCTGTTATCTAATGTATTGAAGTACGTAACATATCTATATATTAACTTGTATGTGCATACCGAATACTATAGGTGGACTGATTATTATTCAGCATTTCTCCAATTTTCATAGTCAGTGTTTTTATTTTGTCAATGCTGTTGCTGATTAAATGCGTTCATTTTAAAACAAGGTACCTCAGCTCTGACGCAGCGTGCCGCTAGTGACATAACTTATCACATAGATGTAGTGGAGAAAGTGCAGTACAATATGTGCCTCCAAAATGCAGTGGAGTGGAAGTATAACGTGGGGTAGTTAAGTAAATGTACTCTGTTACATTCCATCACTGATGTCCAGGTAGCAGTTGCCTGAAACAGGCGACCTCATCAAGCCTTAGCTGCTTTGTTAGCCGTTCTGTCTGGTGAATGATACTCATCGGTCCGCCTCTTCATCCACAGCCCGCGTCTGACAGTCTCGGAAATTTAGACCAACTGTTATGGGTGTCAACACTCACCTGTGTCGCCTGTCTACTTTGAACAACGGGTACAACTGTTTGTAAGGACACGCTCTTTTCTCTTACCTCTGAAGGGTTTTTAACACCTAAACCTGTTTCAGGAAGAATGAAAAGCATGTTTGGTTTCAACCACAAACGCATTAATAACAGGCCGCCCCGCCTGGGGAGGTTTACAGTAGAGCCTTGCGATGAATCTTTCATTTCATATTCAAACGCTTGCTCGTTAAAATTTAGTTGGTGTTCCACGTTCAAACTGTTATTAATTAGCAACACTGCTGGTGAATGAAGCAGCATCAGTGAACGCCTCTGTCAGAGCTCCGTAGTTACATTGCTTCCTGAATAATCATTACCATCATTTCATGACTGTGGTAATAATAGCATCAAACTGGCAACACCTGTCGCAGGTATGTAGTGATAGCATCAATTCTCTCTCTCTCTATTTCTCTCTCTCTCACACACACACACACACACACATGCACACAGTGCAAATAAAACCTTGCACACACTGTTGGGACTTTCCTTCTACCTGTGTTGTTGACAGCCGTTGATGATGCCCCACCTAGTACTAAAGACTGATTATATAGGTTGTAAAAGTCTCAAGGTCTCGAGTTCTGGTCAACTGAGAAACACACACACACACACACACACATACACACACGCGCAGGTTTATCAGGCCCATACTAAGACAAATCTCATTTAGAAGTACTTGACAGTGATAATCATATCTGTCGTAGCAACATAATGTTAATTATGTAAGGAGGTTCCTTGTAACACACACACACACACACACACACACACACACACACACACACACACACACACACACTCACACGTACATTCTAGCAGGATTATTTTTACTTTCTGAGGATCACGTTTGACTCTCCTGCTCGTTTACAGCTTGCTGGACGAATTATTTTGCTGGCTCTGTAATAGAAAAGCGACCTGCACGCCTGCAGACACTAAAGGTGAAGTATCATTAAATTGTGGGCGGTAATGAGAGAGTAGTGGCGTCTTATTGGCATGAGAGCCCGCCTACACACACATGCATACATAGCAATCCATTTGCTGTACGGTGTTAAAAGTGTGTGCACCTTTCCTCCCGGCACAGTGGTGTAAAGATGACCTCAAAGCCCGAGGCTCCAGAGAGTCACCTTATACTCAGGTGTGACATTACAGCGTGAGAAAAGCATGCTGGGAAAGCTCACAGGGTGGCAGAGATGCAGGCTCCAGACAGAGAGAGAAAGACAAGACAGGAGCAAAGTAAACTCTTTGTATTTGCGCTCTGTGGTGCAGAAGTGAATCCTTGTTGATCCGAGTAATTTACAGCTCAGGATCAGCAGCTGTACACATTAGCTGTCCGGCAACTGAATTCACATGAGAGAAAGAATGCAAAATAAATAAAAAATATGCATATTTTTTATGTATTCTATGAAAAAGAAGGATGGTAGGTGTTTAACATCTATTATAATACACTAAACTCACAGTTCATTTTTAAAAATAGCTGAAACGAATAGAGTCTAATACATCCCTGTTATAAATTCTATCCTCGTGAAGTTTGTGATGCTGTTGAATAATATAGCACAACACATTCCCTGTTGTCACTGCAACAGATGATGACCAATAAATAAAGTGGCATTTCAGCAAAGTCGGAGCTAAGGTACTCTTGAGCTTTCAGTCATGTCACATGGTCTCCCTGAAAACAGATGTTAGTTAAAGGGGCACTATGATGAAACTGCTAGCCAGGGTTGTTCGAAGGTAACATCCACCTACACACACAACTTAAGCTCCCTAATTAACATGTAAGGTCCAGTTTGTTTAGAGCGCACAGAAACCAAAGTGTAAAAACAACATGGTGGGTTTATTTTGGGGTGGTTAGGAGGTGCTGGCAGGTGACAGAGCCAAAATGTCACCCTATTCTTTCAGTACAGACTGCTCCATTGCAGCACCCGATTCATCAAATAACCACGTGCATTTATAGACATGAAAATCTGATTTAATGAGTGGAGGGGATGTATCAAATGCAAATTCTTCCATACAGGGCAAGAGGAGGTGATGAGTATGAACATGTATTGAATCATGCGGTGCGCTACAGTGTGTCTGTTTGCAGTCACCGAACCTGAAACCAAGAAGCAGATTATTTCGGAACAGCATCGAAAAACAAACAAGGAAACATAGTTCGTATTCATGGTGTTGATCCATTAGCTATCCATGCTTGTGGTTTGGGGAGGCCTCAGTAATAAACTTTATGTTCTCTACAGTTTGTATTCACTGTCAACTTTTCACTCCAACGGCCATTTTGATAAAGCTTGTTTGAATTCAAACAGATCCCAGATAACGGCAGACTCCACTTGCCAGGCGTGCTGAGATGCAGGCCAGGATTTAGCTGCAGCCTGGGCTCTGCCAGGACCTGCACACCTGTTGGATTGGCTGCCAGGTGACTCAGAGAGGGAGCACTAAGATAAAGAGGCCTCCCAGCATGGGGGAGATAGATAGATAGATAGAACGAGAGAGGGAGAGCAGGAGGGAGGGAGAGAGAGAAAGGAGGACGCTGGGTGTGGTGAGATGCCTTGAGCGCATTCCTCGAAGTGGCCGCACCCAGAACGTCAGCGTCTGTGTACCTGCTTGTGTTTGTTATCAGAGCTTATTCATGTCAGCACACACTTTCTCTCCTTGGCACTCGCGCTTCGCTCGCTGGACACAGTTTCACACGAACAGAATTCTTTCATCTACCTTTTAATTTCACATAAACTAAGTGTAACCCTCCGTCAGGCGTATGCAAACGCTCCAACCCTCAGTTCGTATCTTTGTCCTGCCGAGAGTTGCACATTTGCGTGAGCTGGAGGAGAGCGCGCAGGCAGAGTGCGAGCTCAGAAACATGGCTCCTGAAGGGCGAGCGTACAACAGCTCGGGCGCTCAGGCAGACGTTTTGAACAGGAGGCACACCCTTGGGAGCAGGACTGAACACACAATCATACTCATGAGGGTGCGCTGCTATCAGAGGGCCATGAAACAAGGCGTGTTCTGTCTGATAGACACGCTTCGGGACAAAGGACGTCCCATATAAGATGAACACACACACGCAAATAATAGACAGAAAACGAGAAACAGATAAAGGATTGAGACTCAAGTTTTTTTGATGTAACCCAATCAATAACTGTTGGATTTTCACTATTAAATAATGTTTTATATTTTGGCCAAGCGCGTGAGAACAATCTGCTGAATCAGGACCACTGACAAATCATGGCGTGTACGCAGTACATGTAGAATCTGAGTGTGTTCCCCCGGCCTGCACCGTGCATGTATGGATTTGAGAAAAACAAGTTTCCCAAATCAGGTCAATATTACAGAAGGGGGAAGCAGGAGCGGTGCAGCCTGCAGCGAGGCCCTTACACAGAGGATCCATATAGAAAAGGGAACTGCTGAAATCTGCTGATTCATCGGTAAGTGTTCTGCCTTGGAGAAAAACAGCAGGTGACTCATTTACACATTCATTTTTCTTGTTATTCAAAGAAACCAAAGTGAGCGTATTTAATTTACCATTTTCGCTAAAATGAGCCAACACAGGCCGCCGGTCACAGCAGGCCACGTGAGGCTGTGGCAGCAAAACCACCGAGTGTACTGAACTGAGAAAAAGCACATTTAACTGACTGAGAACTGAACTTCTCATTTGTCTCAGAAAGATGTGATATTACTTAACTCACAAATGATATAACGAGTAAGGGTGGGGATCAGTGAGTAATTCACGATATGACTCACGCCACGTTGCCCACAACAATGACAGTATTGCGATGCAGTGATGATCAATACATTGCAAGACAATCATCTAATGACACGTCACAATATCTGTCTGTAAGCGATGAACACAAAACACCCTTACAAAGGCAAAGTGCACGACTCACACGACAGGTGTTCATTTGCTGAATTGTGGTGTCAGTCACACAGATTTGACATGAACTCAGGTAAACCATGTACAAAAATTGCACAGTCTTAGTTTACTCTCTCTCCGACCGCAACTTGTCCACGATCACATGTGCCATTATTCAAATGTGCCACACATTTTAGTAATGATATGGATAGCGTATCGATAATCGTATCTCAAGGTAGAGGATGTGTCACGATATATCGCTGTATCATTAATTTGTGCCTCCTCTGGTAAAAGTAAAAACATCCGTTTTAAATATTATTCTGGTAAAAGTGAGACTCACCCACATGAACAGTACTTGAGTAAATTGCATTATGTGACATTTAATGTAGTCAGTTATCACAAGTAATTTTATGGCAATGTATCAACTTATATGTCAAAACTATAATTGTAGTGTTATCGTGTCTAATATTCAGCATCTTCTGATTGTCAGAATCTTAGTTTAATTTTATCTGATTGCATTTTAAATATGCTCCGATGCAGCATGTAATCTGTAAAGTAACTAGTAACTTCAGTTATTAAATAAATTTGGTGGTGTAAAAGTTATTTGTTTCCATAATGTGGTGAAAAGGAAATATAAAGAAGACAAAAATGACATATATAAATAGACAAAGAAAGTACAAGTACCTCAAAATTGTACTCAAGTATAGTGTTTGAGTAAATGCACTCAGTTATATTCTGTCACTGTCACACACACTGTCAGTCATGCAGGGAATCCAGACTCAAGAGAACTTTATTGTCAAGTCATTCACACTCAAGTACACAAAAAGAATCATATTTAGTTGGTTTTTTTTTTCCCTCGGGGGCCAGCAGGGCTACAGACATGATAAAGTGCAGAAAGACAACACAAAGTGGACAAAACAAAACAGCTGAAAGATGAGACACAAACAGTGTCGAGACTCTAGGCGGGGGGGGGGGGGGGTCGACAGCCTCTGAGTTACTTGGAAATCTGCGGAAGAGAGTTTTGGGTAAAAGTTCAAAAAACTTCCCTCTGTCCCATGAAGGCAATTAGCAGCCATGACATGAACGCCGTCGCTTCTTCTTCTTCTTTTTTTTTTTTTTGAAATATGCCACTGGGAGTGAGCTTCCAATGGTCTTGTGTTCCCAGTGATCGAGCAGCGGGTTTGGGAGGAGTCACACCGGTGGGAAAGCCCTGCCCTTACAGGAGTTGCCCCGGCTCCTTCCTCATTCGCCGCGCCGCGCTGTGCCGTCTGCTGGCGGCGGCTCTGGAGGGACCTCACACAGCCGAGTGTTGCGCTCGAGCCGGGCCTTGTGTCCGCTGGTGCCTCGCCTCGACTTCGCTGCTCGGCACCGGACGGCTGCACACCGCCGGGGGGGGTGAGGAGGAGGAGGAGGAGGAGGGGGGCAGGCGGGCGGCCTGGGGTGGAGTTGTTGCCCGAACCGAGGAATGTGACGCACGGGCGGAACGGAGACGCACATCGGCACAAAAGATACTAGAAGCGACGACCTGCAGCGGAGTTGGGAGGTATGGAGGGGAAATGTGAGAGGGCAGACTGGGACAAAAGAGCCATTTACACAGAGGGTCCATTCTATCATTTCCTATTCTATTGTGTCATGTCCTCTACCTCTACATGATCGTATCCTTCTCTTTTTCCTAGTCTGTTGTATTCTATTATAATGACATTTTCTTGGTTAAATATCTCAGTTATACCTCTTTTATTATATTCTATCATTCTATTAATGTGAGTGGAATTTAAAAAGAGAGAGAGAGAAAGGAGAAATGCTGGTCACTTTCCTCGGCAGGAAGTTTATAGAGGATTAGGTCACCCAGGTAGCTGCTGTGCATTTCAAAAAAAAAAAAAACCCCTGAACACTATAGTTATTATAGTCTGGGCTGGCAGAGGGCTCTGCGCTGGCTCTGGCACTGGAGAGAAACCGCTGAAAACATTCAAGACAGTGAAAAACAGGGAGCGGAGCTGTATTGTAAGGGAGCTACAGGTCATAAATAATGCTTTGAAAGAGCAGAGACACTTTTACAAGCGTGTCTAATGCCCTGGTTGCACAATGCTAGTATGCATCTCAGGTCGTGTCATTAGGACGACCTGACGCCTCTAATTTAGAGATAAAACCGGCTCCTCGCTGTCTAATGGCGCGGCCTTGTCTGTTGAGCGAGAACGACTCTTACCACGTCCTCACCTGTAGACTTACAGATCTATAGGGTCTGATAATATCTTTATTGCCGACGCAGGGATCCATTTCCTTGGCAGCTTTCCCTTCCCGTCGATCTGAACCTCACCTTAACAGGCCGAGCCTCGATCCATTCAAAGTGACTCACTGGATAGGAATAGTCCACCATGTGGTTATAATTTGAAGGGGAAAAAAAAAAAAAAGTTAGTAGTGCCAGCTCTTCTGTGGTGTCTCTGTGCCTGCATGCTTCTCATTATACGATTCAGCTTGTCACACCAGCCGTATGACCTGGGGCCTCGTCCCATTCATAGCTTCGTTGGCACTGTGTGTGTGTGTGTGTGTGTCACACGGGGCCGGCGTCTACCTGTAAAGGTGTTACAAGTCATGTTTGAGAAGCAGGAAGATTTTTATGCTTCTGTCGCGGAGTTTTCCACTCGAGGTGACCGCAGACATTATTAAGGCCGCTGGAACAGTTGACGAGGACCTGTTTTTCTAGCAGTGCTGCTCTGTAAAAAAACACATTTAGAAAAAGGGAGGATTGGTGTCTCCATGTGTTCACACGTGCAGCACACACACGCACACACACACGTAACCTTCAGCTGTCTGTTTGGTGCCCATCAACAGTTGCTCTGAGGTGCGATGATGTACAGAGAGTCAGGCCGTGCTCCAGTGTTTGCTCTCACGCTCTGGTTGTGTTAATCGACAGAAGAGGTTGCGTTGAGAGGTTGTGACAGCAGCATCTGGAGACAACTGGCTCATCCCTCCGAACCTGTTTTCGGGCATTGTTTTTTTCTCACCCCGCTCGCACCGAACGGTCACGCGGATTGAATCGACCTGAGAGGTATGTCGGATCAATCGTAGTGTTTGTTTAGTGAGGTGTGTTAAACTTGTGTGTGTGTGTGTGTGTGTGTGTGTGTGTGGCACAGAGAGAGGGAGAGAGCGATATCTTTGGGTGCTTCATAGTTTGTCTCCTCGGGCTTGGTTTCTGTGATTCACGTGTTGAGACAGATACACTTTTTTCCCTCCCTTGGCTCTTCACGTATTCTCTCGCTTCCATCTTCTTTTGGCCAAACACGCACGCAGGAATGCAGAGAATGAGCCGCTTACACGCTCGGCGAGCAAATATTGTGCACATCTGAGTGTTGGGTTTATCGGCGTCGAGGAACCGCTTGTGGTTCCGTCTTTCAGTCGATTCATTTAGGGCAGGCTCATCGTTTCTGCGAGCAACAGGCAGGGAGATGCAGAGCGAGAGCAAGAAAAAGGGTGCGAAAGATCTTTATCAACATGTGTCACTGACTACAGTTTGATGCTCACCGGAGTTGCTATAACAACAAACACAGCTGCAGTATTTGTTTGAATATCCTTCCAGTCAACCAGGAGCTGAGCTGGAGAAAGTCTGTCATGCTGCTATTCCTCTGTTGATTCATTCTGCAACGACCCAGAGGTCAGGATCTGGATATGAAACCCCCAGGCTCTGTTTCATGTTCCTTTAGTCTTGAGTCACCCACTTAGCTCACACACACACACACACACACACACACATACACACACAAACACACACACACACACACCTCGGGGTCCATTCTCGCTGGTTTGCTGTGAAACTCAACCGTGGAGTATTGTCATCGTCAGCAATCCCGATGTTCAGTTTTCAAGTAAAAGTGCGGAACATTACCGACAAATCTGAGAGTTCGCCACCTTTCCTTTGTCTTCTGTGGTGGTGAACTGAATGTCTTTTGCTTTGAATCTGCCAGTCGGACAAAACGAGCAATTTAAAGGCATCAGGTTGAACTCTGGGAAGGCTGTGATTGACAGTTTTGGAGTCAAGAATCAAGTCAATCCATCAAAGATGAAGTGCATTTTGCTATGCTGCCAAACATGTTAGATGGCTTCTCTGGAGTTAAAACGTTATGACGAGCACGGGCAGGTGCACATCTCTCAGTTTATGGCTGTTATCACAAGTCCTCAGGTATGCACGTTAGTGCCGCCTCAGCAAAATTCAGCTTTATGCACATCAAGCCCCAGGCTGCCAGATTTATTTCAAATAAAGGACAAAGCAAAACGGGTGGAAGCACTGGTGTTTCCTCTATTTTAGCCACTTGGAAGGGGTAAAGTTATTCCATGGAAGCAGTATGTCTGCCTCGCATGCCTCTGTGCCCACCATGGAACTTTTAACTGGGAACAGCGCACCACAAGGGCCTAATTTCTATGGCTAAAGGGAGCAAGGAAGCAGGATGTCAGCCATTTTGCTCGCCGATGAATCACTGCAGTCCAGCGTGTTGCAAGTTATCCCCAGGCTGGGCTACCCGGTGACTCACCAGGCCTCTGAGTAAACCGGCTTCTCCCACTGATTGCGGGTTAGAACACAGGCCCATTTTTTTCTATCAGCACCGATCTGTGAAGTTTGCCTGGAAGTTTACAGAGAACACGTCACACGCTAAAGCAGGTCCGACCTTACACAACACCTACTCACTTAGACCCCGGGTTACATGCACACACACCCTGATCATGCACCCTTGACTGACAATCAGCCATAGTTCCTTAGCCTGTGCATTTCCATGGTGATGTATCCACACAGTCAAAAACGCTTCCTGTAGTGACCACAAGCTGCAATGTGCAGAAGTAGCTCGTGTTTATTTCAGAGATTTACCAGCTCACTTTGGATATTTGAACTTTATAGCTGTGCAGCTGTCAGGAACACGTTTAAATATCAATGAGGGGGCGTCCTGGTTGGGTCGGCCGATGGTGGATAACACATAACTGCGTTGTGGGTTGGAATCAAGCCGGGGGGACCTTTGCCCAAAGTCTTAATCCTTGTTTCTCTCCCTTTCATCTAATGCCAAACAAAATCTTACTTGTCACAAAGATAGTATACTTTATCTTTTGGAAGCAGGTACAGTAAACCGCAAAATAATTAACAGACACCAAATACAGTGCCGCCGAACAAAGTGGATTGAACCAACTATTGTTCTTAGGGAGCAAACTAGTGCTTAAGCACACAGAATGCAAATTCTGACACTCTGGTTGCCACAATCAAGAACCAGCCAGAGTCGTGTTCATGGACGAGGTGTTGTGTCAAAGTGCAAGTCACATTAAGTTTAGTCACGTTTGCCAAATTCTTTTCTCACTCTCTGATCAATCAGCTGGCGTTTCACGTGTTTTCCTGGAAATTACAGTGACGAATAAAACACACCAGCAATGGAAATGTACAGAAATGTAACATATCGTGCCTATTAGTGAAAACTATTTGGTGATTTTGGAGGAATCATCTAATCATTTGAGTAAATTTCCGAGCCAAAATGCCAGACATCGGCTTGTTTTGCTACTTTTCTTTTTCTTATGTGATAGTAATCAGAACATCCTTTGGTTTTAAATTGTTGATGGTTTCATGATAATAATCAGCATAGTATCAGATAATCAGCATCAGATAATAATGCAGCAGCCCTACTTATTCATGTCTTTCACTGTTGCGTCTGGTTAAGTTCCTTCTTATTTTGAAGGCTTATTGTCTCTTTTGGGCTGAGAGTGACAGAACTGGATCAGTATCTAACGAAAGGATTCGATGAACTTGGCTTTTGAGATCTGCAAAGTTAATCCTAACCTTTTCCACGGTCACTTTCTCATTTAACCAATCACGCATTTCCAAACGGTTACGCAACAATGTTCCATTCACTACCTTTAATTGAGTTTAACTCAGTTCAAGTCACGGCATAGTGAACAGCTTACTCATCAAACTTTCTTCAATCAATTTGTGTGTTTTGAGTGACATAGGTTTTTTTTCAGGATTTGGTCTGAGCAGCAACTTGAAATCTGACGCACCCCCATTAAAATGGAGTGAGCAGAGATATGAGAACCTGTCTATACACATTTTCATGCCTATCCCACCTCTCCCTTACACCTCCCTCTTTTTCTCTCTTGACTTTTGTCTTTCCTCCACTGTTTTTTTTTCAGTGTCCGGTTCTTTTTCTTTGTCATTACCTTTATGTGCAGTTTTCCCACAAGCCGATCGAATTTCAGTTAATCATTGGTGCTATCGCAACAGAGATGTGTGTCGTTGCTGAGTACAGCTCTGATGTTACATTCACTGGCTTGTAAATGTAGAACTGGTTCCTTGGCTGGGGAGGAAAATATTTCTGTAGAGATCTGCCACAACTGTTAGCGTCTACTTGATTATAAGCCTGTGGTATTTTGTGCCGGTAAAGGTGTGTTAGTATGAGAGATTTGTCCTTGTTAAACTTACTCCACAGGCTTTGCAGCAGAAACAATGGACACTTTGTGTGTGAAGTTATAGGTCATTTGTCTGCTTGTGTGTCTTGACACAAAGCGTTTATCCTCTCACCAACCTAAAGAATACTTAGATGAATTATGGCGATGGTATACAGATGGAGGGGTGGTGTCTTATCCAGTTGTTTGCTCCGATATTCATAGATAAGTTTTTTTTTCTTCCTGAAACACAAAAAACGGCTGTATCTGAACAGATGAAAATGATAATCGTGCAACATTGTTCTCTGTGCGCTGACCTTTTCCGTCCTTCTGTCTTTTCCGCACAGCATCAAATTCCTCTCCCCACCTCTTTGCCCTGACCCTTGACCCCGCACCTATCCACAACCATGGCACACCGATCTCAGAGTTCATCGATTGGTGAGAACCCCCTCGACCCCAACTACCTGCCGCCACATTACCGCGAGGAATACCGCCTGGCTATCGATGCTCTGATAGAAAATGACACACAGGTAACACCGTAGTTTTCTACTTGTGTGTATGTAATGATTGTATACAATTAAACATTTTCAAAAAACACATACGCATTGGTTTTATCATGGAATGATTTGTGTCTCTCCCGTCACACTAGGGCTACTATGAATTCCTCCAGACCGCAGAAGTAGTCGGTTTCCTTGCACAGACGGAAATCGAATTCATCAAGTCAACAATCCAGACCCCCAACAGGACGTCCAGCGTCCCAGAGCTGACATACCTCGAGGGAGGTCTGGAGGCTGATGGCTCCTCCGACACTTATTGGCCGGTGCAGTCCGACCTGGCTGCACCGGGGCTGGACCTGGGCTGGCCGCTGCCACAGCACAGCTTCGTTGGGCCCACAGAGGTCACCACTCTGGTCAACCCCTCCGACCCAGACATGCCAAGCATCAAGGAGCAGGCCAGGAGACTCATCAAGAATGCACGCCAAGTAAGTAAAAGGGAGGGATAGGAAACATGGAGTGGGTGAACTCGTATGTCTCGTTTGCTTTCAGCAGGAATTTATGAGAGGGAGCTGACTGATGAGATATAAGCTGTCACACTCAGTGCGTTTACATGCACAGGTTAGTCGGATGACAGCCATAGTTCGACTGTGCTACTCAATCGGACAACTGCAATTGTCCGAGTATACACGCCGATGAGAAAATCGAATTATTGGCCGAAGCATGTCATACTCCGGTACGATAGCTGGCGCTGTACACATTTTAACTAGTGGTAATAGAGCCACCTGCAGCTGACCTCTTTACATCACCAGCAACAACAAACTCTGCCTTGGCATTTGAGAAAGATGGTGTACGAAGAGCGAGAAAAACCTAAATCTTTGTACATTTTGTATATGGTGTACATGATAATCACACAAACTACATGCACAATGGCGCTCTTGCTTGCGGTTATTTCGGTGGTACGACGCCGCTGCCACTGCCGCCGCCCTTCTACTTTCGGCTCACGGCCCGGGGAAAAAAAATCTCGAGCCTGCGCAGAACACAAAATCCGAATCCAATTTTATAGAACGTATACATGCACAAGTAATTCCACTGTCAATCAAATAATCTAGGTGTTTCAACCCGACTATGAGAAATCCAATCCAGTCCGATTTTAGTCAGACTAAGGTGTATACATGCATCGTTAAAATCTGATCATAGTCGGACTAACCCAATAATTTGTTTTTTCTCGAGTGTTATGTAAACGCACTGATTTATTCAGTTCAGTACAACAACAGATATGCCACATATGATTCTGGTTCTATGCACGATGAACATACACTACTTTTTCAAAGCTGTGAAGAAGTGAATGGGAAATACCACTGACCCACTGCCTACCCCCTTTATCTAACCAGTATGTATGGTACACATTAAATGTTATCTCTCAAAAAAAAAAGAAAAGAAAAGAAAAAAAGAGATAAGATAAACTGAGATGAACGGCTGCCAGTGACAAGTGTGTGTAGGCTCATTGTTTGTTTAATCTTCCTTTATCTGCCACTGCCAGCTCTGCCACCACTCCCTTTTTACGATGAATTTACTACTGACTGACCTTTCGCTCAATTAAGAAAATAATTAGCAAGAAGTGTGGATGCAAGCAGTCAAACCTGTTGGTGGGGTGGGCCCTGCTAATGCGTCGCTTCTTGTGTATGAGTGTAAAGAGTGCATGTCTTTTACTGCGACGAAAGTGACTCAGGAGAGTCACAAAGCATAAAGTGCGTGTTTCTACATGCATACAGAGGAAAGACAGGTTCTAGTAGACAGCGGTAATTAATCGGCCTATACCATGGAATGCAAATTTAGTACAGACTAACCTACTTCGTGCTGCTGATACACTGAGTTTAGTTAAATGTAGGCCTGTATTTGGTTTCAGTTATTTGGTTGAAAGGGTTTTTCCTGTCCTGTGTACACATTTCTCAGTATTTTCATTCAATATAAAATGTTTCATATTATATCTAGTCCCAGCATCCAACTTTACATTCACTATCAGGAGAAACTTTTTCACGATCCCAATAAAAGTATTGCAACCATAGATGTATAACGTACAGCCCTGTTTTTTGAGAGCATTTTATGCTCTCAAAAAACAGGGCTGCAGCCACCAACAGCCACCACTCCCGAAGTCCCTTTAAATCATGTTGGTGTAATTTTAAATTCTACTCATTTAACCACAAGAAAAGAGGGCTGCAACAAAGTAATCATAAAACCAGACACAGACCATATTGTACTGACCAAAGCTTGACCAGTTTTCTTATGTTTGCTCTTCTTCTCTAGGTCATTGCTGTAGTGATGGACACGTTCACAGATGTTGACATTTTTGCTGACCTATTGGATGCAGCAGCACGCCATGTTCCTGTTTACATTCTACTGGATGAGCAGGAAGCCTATCACTTTGTCTCTATGGTCATCAACTGCAAAGTCAACTTGGACCAAATTCCTGTGAGCATTCATTCCTTCAGTTTTTTTTTAGACTGGGCTAATAACATTTATTGTGTAATTATGATGAGACAAGGTATCATTTTCACAAAAGAATTGTGTGTGATTTTTGCGTTTTGTTTTACAGATGATGCGTGTCAGGACTGTGGCAGGAATAACCTATTATTCCAGGACAGGGAAATCATTCAAGGGGCAGGTGAAAGATCGTTTCTTACTGGCTGACTGCAGGGCTGTACTCAGTGGCAACTACAGGTGAGTAGTTTAATTCTGTGCATTAAATTCCCAAGACTCACTGGCCATTCATTCTGTGGATTCAAGTACTTTAACTGCCTTTACTCCTCTTTCTTATTTACTTATAGTTTCATGTGGTCCTATGAGAAGATCCACCGCAGCATCGCCCACCTCTTCCTCGGGGAGCTGGTTTCCACCTTTGACGAGGAGTTTCGCATTCTGTTTGCTCAGTCAGAGCCTCTCGTTATTGACCCATCGGATGGAGCACTCGCTCTCCCTGACCCCAGCAGTTACTTAGGTAACCAGTTCGGTTTGAAGAGGAGCCAGTCTCTGCGTAACCCTATAGGTTACCGCAGGCAGCCTGAGATTCCCTCCGCCTTCCCCTATGGAGACTCTGACCGAAATCTTGCAATTCCTTTCCGGAGGAACGATCCATTTCGTCACACCATTGAACCTGGGCCAGGAATTACAATTGGGAAGTATTCCCAGCAACAGTTTCGTCTGCAGCAGTCGTTCCTAGATCAGGGAAGGTCCATAGTTTCCAGGCAGATGGAGATTAGTGCCAGTGGCTTCAAAAGGCACAGCTATGCAGAGGGAACCCAGGAAAGCTACACATCTTCCAGGCAATACATGAAGCACAGAGTCATGAATAACCTGGATGAGACGGACTTCCACAGGTAGTTAACCCTTCAGTACCTACAACTGTTTGGAATCTAAATTCTGTACTTTACACATAACAATGAACAAATAAGAACCACTGTATTTTCTTTACAGGGAGCAGATCCAAAGTAGTCACTACTACAGTGAAGGGCCTGGGCCGGGCTCTGGGCACGGACACTATGACACACTCCGAGGTCGTCCTCCCCATCTCTCCATTGACCAGCATTCAGAGTCAAGCTATCGCTCAGATCAGGAGCCCCCACCTGGAAACTATGGCAGAGACTACTTTTCATCAGAGGACTTGAGGGGACCTGAGGGGCACCGGGCGCCTCCGTTAGCCGGGAGGTATGGAGGAGGTTCTGGTCATAAGAGGCCAACCATAGGTCAGGCGTATGCCTGTCAGAGCTCGCCGACGCAGCCCCACCAACCAGAGAAGAAACCGTTTCCCAAACAAGAGCACGATCAAGATGCAGATGCCAGGCAAGGCATGAGGAGATGGAGGATCGACTCTTATCTCAGCGCTTATGAGGACAGTGGAGAAGAGGATCTGACTCAACCTATGGGGTCTGATGCTTTTGAAGATCCGCCACCAACTGCTACAGAAAGTTCAGCTCCCCGCTTTGGAATAAGGGAGGCACCAAATTTTCCCCCCAAACCAAGACCAGATATCCTGAGACCACGCTTTGGAAAGCCCCTGTTACCTGAGAGCAACAATAAAGACTCAACATCTATGGATTTGCTTCCATCAGCCAGTGACTTCAAACCATCAGCGCTTGATAAAAGAGAGAGGGATGTTGCAGAAAAGGGTGCAGAAAGGGAGGTGGGTGTAGATGTGGAGGTGAAAAAGGGTACAGATCTCTTGCTGTCCAAACATGAATCATTCCACTCACGTATCAACCCAATGCTTCAACGCAGCTCTCGACTGCGTTCCTCGCTGATTTTCTCATCTTCCAAGACAGAGATGCACAGCAGCAACCTTGGCCTAAAACCGGCGACGGAAGAAGATGAGAACTTAGACTCAGTACGCACTTCCTCGATTGTGGCCCAGATACTCGAGAAGAGGTCATTTAATCGTGAGCCTTTTGCGTGGAGAAGGAAGGCTGCGGAAAAAGATAAGGAGACACTTGTGGAGAAAGAGAAAGAGGAAAAAGAGAAGGAGAAAGAGCAACAGCAAGAGGAGGAGATTAAAGCGAAAGTGGAGCCTCAGAACACTACCACAGATGTAACAACAACGTCATCTCTGAACATGAATGACCCTGCCAGTCGACTACAGTATTTCAAAGATCTGGCTGCCAAGAGAAAAGCCACCAAGATGGAGACAGAGTCATCGCTAAAAGCCCCAGAGCCAGCTGAAAAAAAGCCAGACCTTTCTTATAAATCTCCCCTAGAACCTGAGACGACTCAAAAGATCCCAACCGTCTCTGTTAGTTCAGAAGAATCTGCACCAAAGAAGATGGACATCTCTGCAAAACTAGCAGAGCTCACTCGCAGACCTTCACTTAGTTCCTCAAAGCCACCGATAAGCTCTGCCAAGACTTCTGCAAGCTACCTGAAGCTACCAGAGACAGCTCAACCTAATAAAGAGGAGAATGCGTCAGAGGGTCAAAAGAAGGATATATTCAAGTCTCTGAAACCCCTCCCTTCACCCAAGCTCTTCAGGAGGGATCCGTTGAAGCTCAAAGGACTGAATCCTCGACGCGTCTCCAGTGGTGAGGAGATTCTGGCGACAGATGCAACAGATGCAGAGAAGAGTGAACTGAAAAAGAACCGCTCTCAAAGTTCTTCAACTATGCCACGTGACGAAGGACAGCAAAAAGTTATGGGATCTACCACATCAATCAACACACTTGGTGAGGGGAAGGGTGACGGTAAGACACTCGACTTTCTAAAGAAGCAGACGCAGAGGCTAAAGGGAATCCTCGTGCCCAAGGATAAAGACAAGAAATCTTCAGGTGAAGATAGGGGCATGAGCACGGGTCTGGGGGTCGCCGGAGATTCGAGCAAAAAGCAGAGTTCATCAGCTAACGATACTGGATCCACCATGACTGACCAAACTATGAGCAATCATAAGACATCTACCGGCACATCAGGCCCATCTCGATACCAGGCCCCGGGCAGCTCTGTTCTGTTCAGCAGCAACCTACGAGATGACACCAAAGTCATTCTGGAGCAGATCTCAGCCAACAGCCAAAAGATCCGACAGGAGCGGGAGGAAACAGCCGGGGACAAAGACAGCAGCGGCGAGGAGAAAGGGCTGGAGCGACAAAACTCCATAAGGAGAAATCTATTTCAACGATCGCAGCAGGGCAATGTCCAGGAGCGTGAGGGATTGCTGAAGAGGATAGAGAGTTTGAGGAAGGAGAAGAAGGTCTACAGCCGCTTTGAGGTAGTCTATCACTGCAAGGATGATGCTTGCAACATAGATGGGAAAGTGATATGAACAAAAGCAAAAGTAGTATTAGGGGTAAACAACTAGAAAGAGTAGTAAAACGTATTATTGCAATAAGTTAGGTTAAATTTTTAAAAAGCCAGCTGGCCAAATCCTTCATGTTTGAGTTGATCAGATGTAGCAGTACACAATGACAGTGTGAGTAGTTTACAGTACGATTACAAGAGTTAAATGGCCGATATGGCATCTTCGTGTCAACGTTTTGAATAACCAGTGACGAAGGTATAATTTACTCAAGTCAAGTCTTTAGTAGGATTTTCAGGCACTTGAGTATTTTGATTATCTTCTACTTTAAACATCCTCTCCACTACATTTATTTGATACAGTTGATTCAGTTACTTTGCTGATTCATTTTATTTTATCGTTCAGACGCTGATTATTGTGGCGCGTGACCAATCAGATAATGTTGTGGGCGGGACATTGTGTGAGAGGATGCTGCATCAGAGCCAAAGTAACACATTTAAGTGGTTTATTAGTTTATAGACACTGATAATCAAGAAAAAAAAAGCTGATAATCGCCTAGGGCCGTAATCGGTCCATCCCTAGTTAAATGTGAGAACAACTTTCTGAGCCATGAAAATGATCAAATCTTTTTACTCGTGTTAAAGCACTGCACAAAATTAATTCTTAGTTAAGTGTTTGTTAAATCAGTCTGAAATGTAAATAACTCTCTTACATAAGATGAAAGACAATCATGTGTTTGTGCAAGTTTTTAATTATGTTTTTAATACATGGTCTACACAATTACAGATGATGGTCAAAGATGCATCTTGTTTAATAATCGTTTGTATAAAGTAGTTTGTATTCCAAAACAATGGTGGTGTAATGGTTTAATGTTTAAAATAATGTTTGAAATAGTCTTATAGTCTTATTCATAAGCTGTGAAAATAAATTTGGATGGACAAGGTCATGTGCGTTGATTTATATATACACTAGAAGTTTAGTGTAACTACACCAATTGTTTTTGTTTTCATTTTAAATACAACTGAATTTTGGTTTTAGCTTTGCTGATCCACTGGTTAAATTATAGTGTTATTTGGATAAGCAGAAAACTGTACATAAGAAACCCGAAAACCTAAAAATATTGACGGTAGTGATGTGAAGAAGTAGGGAATGGACGGATGGAAATGGGAGGATTTCATACTTTGTTGCATTCACAATTATACCTGTTGTTCTGTTAACAGATGGGGAATAACCTGGGATAACGAAAGATGGAGGAGTCACCTTTTGAATGGAAACTATTTATACGAGACGATCAAAAAGACCTGTTACCCGTACGTGCCAACGACACTATCAAAGTACCTCTGTGGCGCCACACTACAGCCTTTCCTGGATGTTCGCACAAAGTAATAAAACTTGAAAAGACAATATATAAAAATGCTGAAAACAAACTAAAGTCACTGAGTTTGGAATGTCCGTCTTTGCCAAGACCTGGTACTAAGTTTACCTTATATGGTGACTGAGAGAAAGGAGAGTTACTCTGCTCACATACTGGTTCCATGGGCTAATGTTTCACAGAACAGAAAAAGGTAGGGCCACTTACCTATAAATGGGTTTTATGAATGCAACCGAGGGAGTAAGAGAGGATAAGAGAAGACTGTACATGTTGCACCTGAGGGGAAAGAAAGTAGATACATGCTAGTTATAAAACGTAGTGGTAGATGACTGTGTGTGTTTAGTATCAGTGATGTGTGTTTCTGCAAGTGTCTGTGTAGCTGGGACTTTCATGAAACTAAATGGGAAAAACTGTCCCCCTAGATTCACTGTGTGCCAATGGCCCACTAAGGGCATTACCACAGCTAGAGGAACTATTATTAACCCAAACCTTAAAACACAAATAAGAATGTGAAGATAGGGAATAGAATGAACTGAAGAACTGATGAAGGGTGAACATTTAATGGCAAGTCTGGGATTACAGAGAATGAGGATTGAAAGTCAGAAGCAGACAGCAATGTCTAATTCTAATGTTGAGGCAGCGGCAGTGGAGTTTTATCAGAAAGTAAAAACGGTCATGAACTTTAGCCTCTCAAGAGGGCTTTATGTACCTTTCTGTTAAGGTGTGGACCCACCTCTCAGGTTTGAAGATGTCAAATAACTATTCAGA
This sequence comes from Acanthopagrus latus, assembly GCF_904848185.1. Taxonomy (NCBI): domain Eukaryota; kingdom Metazoa; phylum Chordata; class Actinopteri; order Spariformes; family Sparidae; genus Acanthopagrus; species Acanthopagrus latus. The sequence continues at coordinate 12,602,829 of NC_051041.1, read as the reverse complement.
GAGAGGAGTTTAAAAAATATGTTCTAGTCTTGAATAAAAATGTAAATACATTAACATTTTCCCTGTTCCCTCATTCTATCCTGGACTTAAATTAGTCATCGCCTCTAAAGGAAAAACAGAGAGAAGGGATGGCTACATTTTGCAGTCCTGGACCTGGGCCATGCCTCCTTACATAACTCACCTAACTTCTGAGACCTACGCCCTATGCAGGACTCCAAACTCCTTTGTTGGTCTGTAAACACTATTAAACCAAAGATTTAGTTATACGGTAAAGTTCCCAGGCTGCTTGACAACTCGGCAGGGCATCAAACCCTTTTGGTGTGTTTTTGTACTCGACATCAAAAGATCGAGCAAGAGGATCGATTGCCATATGGACACTTACGGGGTTACACTGTTTTCTTTATGGGGGATATTGTATATATTTATGTAAGAAGTGCATGGTGACATTCTAAGTAACAGCTTAGATTATGATCACCCTCATTGTGCTATCCAAGTGCCTTGTGCTTATTTTTAATTAACATGTAAATATCTGGTCTTGGTTGTAAAAAAAAAAATGGCATTAACTATGGGAAAATCACTTGCACAGGGTCGTGTTCTTAAAAAAAAAGCTGCAAAAGTATTACATTGTATTTGAAATACTGTCTTTTATTAAAACTCTTTAAAGCTGAATTTGAATGTGGCTATGCAGATAAAGTGTATACAGTGTGTAAACTGTAGTGGATGGTTGTACTGTTTTCATTTATAGGCTCATTGACATTCATAGAATAAAACCGTCACATTGAAATAACTTTGTAATTTTAAATATATGAACATTCATATCATCTCAATACACAATATTTTAGTAAGATTAACATAGGGTTATACAGGACACTGCTAGTGGCATTTACCTATCTACAAAACACCAGTCATCTGTCTCAGAATGTAAAATATTTCAGATATTATGAATACATCAAAATTGGCATAAAATAACAAAACAAACCCATGCCTCACCAAACAATTAATATAAAAACAACAACCGCATAGAGAAAAGAGAGAGTTTGGTCAACAAACTTTGAACTTGGAATTTCACTAGTGTAAGTTCATGTAATTGCATTTAATTTTGAGGTAAACCAAAGCTGTGGTTTTCTCCCCGAACCGGTTTTTGGAGGGACTCTGAGATCTAAGGTTTTTCACCTGATAAAATTATTACCTCTCATTTTCTAAAAACTTCCTGGAAACATGCGTTTTTACTCCTCCTGAGTCTCTGCCGCTGTTACTCTTTGCTGCTTCTGTTTCTTCACCTCTTCTAGCTCCTCATTGAGGCGATGCAGTTGAGCCAACTTCATTTGTTCTGTAAGAATCACAGAACAAGACCAGATCAAAGGAGTCGGAAATGGAAAACAAACACTTTATTTGTGCAAAAGCAAATGTTTTACTGTATGCATGCTTGCAATACCCATAACCCCAACCCATGTGCATAAATGACTGGAAGATACTTACCAGCTGATAACAGCTGAGATTTTATATTTTCAGCACTTAGTATTTCATCGGGGAGCATTTCTGGAGTCTAAACAACAATTCAAACAACAATAGTCATTAACAACATCAAAAACAGGTCACAATTTCATCATTCTATTTTTAAAAATGTAAGGAAAAATATAGACTGGGTAATATGTCACTCGTTTTTATATTAAATAGGCAAACTTACGAAGACGGAGTGCAGATTCCTATGCTGCTCTATCAATTGATGAAGTTGGTTTTCAAACTTCATCCTGCACAAACAAACAGCTTTCATTAAATTTAGACGACAATCACATGGTTATTCAATACGTTTAAAAAATATATATTATAAATCATTGCACTTTTAAGGGTTTATATACCGCTGCTTCCGGTGTTTAAGTTTGAATTCCTGGATTTCACATCTGTACTGTTCCAGCAGTTCGTCACTTTTCTTGTTCTGTTTTAACAGCCTGCAACACACAAACATACATGGTCAATTTAAGATTAAAAAAAAAAAGTCTGGAGACCTGGCACATGCTTTTTCAAACCGTTCAGTGTGTGTAATACTGGATACAATGTATCATCATCACATGATCCTGTGATAATAGTATAGTATAATAAGAGCTATGCCCTTCCTATGGATGTGGTGTGTAATAATCAGTGGCACAACACCTAAATGCTGCTTATTAGGAAAGCTTTTGTGAAAATATGCATGTGAGTTAAATACGACAATCAACATAAAATCTAGAAACAACACGTGAAAGCTGAAAAACAAAACAGTCAGAGTGAAAGTAAAATTGAACAGTTTGCAGAGGTGTCAGACTCACGTTTAAAGTCCATTTTTTCTGCCACCAACAAATCAATGATTGATGTTGTGGAAGGTGAAGATGCAATTATTAACTAATTAGCATTCATGCTAAAACAATAAAATCTTAAGGGTTTTACTAAAACTGCAAAGTCAATAATGTGAAGAGTAAGACACAAAAATATTCTAATTATAATTCCTTAAAATTCATCATGGTGAAGATAACTTAAGTCAATATATGACACTGAAAAAAAAAGGTACATTCAAATTATATCATTATACAAACTGGACATTAAAAAGTTCTATACAGACCGCACAGATAGTAAACTGAAGATTAACTTAGTAGACACAGACACTGCCAACATCAGGACCGGAGAAAACAATTTCAAGATGTCGTTGTAGAGATAAATAAGACAGGTAGATTTTGACAACTTTAACTAGGTTGAGTACTCAGGATTCTAAAATGAGAGGTTGCTGCCATCTAGTGTTACACATGACACACAATACATGATTGAGGTCTGTTGTTGATTCGTGTTCAGACTTCAAATGTCAGCAAAACACTGAAGGCACTCTGTAATGTGTTTTACTGCTCACCTGGCAGAGTCCTGCTCAGATTCCTCACACTGGAACTGCAGGTTCCTGCACAACTCTGGAGATACATATCACAGTAATTACGCAATCTTATTCACATTAAGTGTCTGTCTTTCATTTTTTCCCCCTGACACTGACACACCTTTAATAAAAACATTAACTACACAGCAACTACAAATGTGCAATTGTTTGCTAGCCTAATGTGTGTATACCTTCTTTTTCCTTATGGATTCCTTCCAGTTGGTAAGCTTCATTTTGCACTGTAAAAACAACAACAGCCAGCCTAGTGATAATATACAATTATACAATAAACATCATATAAACTATTTCCCCCGGGGATTAATAAAGTATTCTGATTCTGATAAAACATATTACACATAGCATAAACAGTTGCCTAAATTATAGTAAATACATACCAAATACAAACACAAAATACGTTACCTACTTTTACTGGGTCTTTGATTGCATGTCAGCAACAGGTACATATAGGAGGTACAATAAATATATTGCATGTAGATTAAAATAGAAGTATTAGTTGTGATCTTGTGTCTTACAAGTTGCTAGCTCTTTCTGCAAAGAGTCACTGACTGATTTGATGTCCTTAATTTCTTCTTCCAGGACTCTTTTACCTGAAATAAAGGACAGCGTAACTGTCACATGTTGTACTTTGCTTGTCATAAAGCAACATTCAGGGGTTGCTTGAAACATGAGATAGACATGCTCCATAGATAACATCTCTCACATATCCTTTTAAATGATATACCTACACTGTATTCATTCGGAAAAACTACATTTGTTGATGTTTACATGAATGATCAGAATGGGTCTTGAAGGGTGTTGCTGTTCCCAACAAGATGGAGATATTAATCATATCTCATGCATCTCCATTCATCATGTTCTGAAACTCCACGTATGGAGTAACAGGTAAGGATGTACCTTACTGACGATACTGAAATGTGGGTCACGGGACTGTTATGATCGTGGCGTACAGATGTCTTACTCATGGTTTTTCAATTCCCGTGGTAGTCTTCAAATTACACTTGCTATGTGTAGTTAAACGGCGTATTCTATCCTTGACATAACACTATTTTGAGCTAAAGCGGATTTTGATCTATATGCGACTATTTGTCTTAAACCTAAGAAGAAACGCAGGTCATTAGCATGTGATCGGCAGTAACAGCCTTCCCATTGGTGCACATTTGCAAAGCTTTCCTTCGATCTCAGGACCCCGTGTTGAAGCACTTTTACATTGTACGGGTAGTTTTCCTCTTAAGGACGGAGTACCCATGGCTCACATGGTCATTTCTAGCTAATATGGTTGAAATTAAAAGAAAAAGCAAAAAGCCTTCGCGACTTACTAGCGGAAGCGGAAGTGTCGCTTCACAAAGACTAACGAAAACGTCAAGATATTTACCTCACGTCATGCCCTGGCTAGGTTGCGAACTAAAGTTCGTGCCGACTAGTAAAGAATGGCGAATAAGCGTTTAAATTTAGATGATTAATGCTCATCCAAAAGAACAATCTGCTAATGGGACGGTTAAATAATTCGAACGAACCGTCGAATAGTTCAAAGACTGCACGCGCAAGAGCACTCGATTCATAACGAAGCCGGAAGAACGCGACGGTGATTTCTCCAGCTTCATTTGTGCCTTCTGCATGATGGAAATGCTTTACATTAAAATGTGAACGAACAATCCTAAAATCAAACAATACATCTCATGGGAAACATGGTATCTACATTAGGGACACTGCTCTACTAGAAAAAAAAAACGGATCACCTATTTGTCCGATAGATGTCGCTATTTGGTCTGAGTACGCCTGTAAAGTTATCATGTATGTCAAACAACTCTCTCATAAATACATGCTACACTGTGCCCATGACAATTCAAAGTATCTGTTTTATGAACCATTTTAAACACTACCTTGTTGAAGCCTCCTCAACTTGCCAAGCATCTGGTCAACTTTCACCTCCTGCATATCTTCATCTAACAGCAGGGTATGACAATATGCCAGCCTTGTTTGATAGTTTTTTTTTTTAATTATTATTTTCATTTGTACTTCGTGCAATTTCGACTGGTTTACCTTCTTTCAGTGGTGGAACATTAATCAAATCTTCAATGTTGAATCCTGTGACGAAAATAAAAGACATGTTTTAGATGACTGAAAAGTTTTTGTCTTACCTTCCCACCATGTTCCAAGTTAGCTAGCTTGAATTGTTACTCACGAAAGGTAAATCGTCACGTTTGGCTTAGTAGCTGTATGGTTTAACGTTAGGTGGGTTAACAATACAGCTACTTGGGGTTTTACCTCAGAGTGAGGTGCATTTGTAGAGACAAGAACAGGCACAGTCTCCACCCAAAGGTTATCTTCGCTAACCTTAGCTTACTAGCTAACGGTTAACTAACGTTTCCCCTTAGCTAACATCGGTGAAGTATCAAAATAATGTGTTGATATTGTAGCACCCAATTAACAGACATAGTTGATTTGTAACCCAGCTATAAAGGAAGACACTGAACGTTTTAGCCACCGTCTTTTTCTGTATAATAACAATAACGTTACTACCGTTTTATCAAGCATTTGCTAGTCAATGGTTACAACACGCAAAAAGTGAGTGGTAGACACTAACGTCGCCACTGACTGCAAATAAAGGTACTGCATTTTAAAATCCATAGAAAGTGGCCACTATAATGATGTATAGTTCAGCTCAAATCTACGCCATAGTACCTGCCGAATCGCTCATATTCATCCAGCCAGCTGAATATTCTCCTCAACTATCTGTCTGCAGTACCAACGTCTTCCCGTCCTTGCTGACGATTGGCGCCAAACACGTACAAACACATAGGTGCTCAAAAGAAAATATAAATATATATATATTTTTAAGAACTAATCATATTTATAGCTGAACAGCTGCAGGTTAAAGTTGTGGTTGAGCAGTGTAATGCTGGCATTTAACATAAAAAAAAAGAAATATTTTGAAAACAATGAGGATGTAAGGCTAATGATGGTTTGGGACTGCAGTAAGTTAGCCACTTCTGATTATTGTTGCGCCTGAACTAGAATAGTGTAAAATATGGTAAGCATGGACCTAGAGCTGGTCCTAAAAGATACATATGGCTTACCTGCTTTTGCTGATATGTGTTCTTTAGGAAGATTGAACGTTGTTTAATCAGGTGTAAGTTTTATTTTACCGATCGTTCATCAGACACATCCTAGTAACTGTTTACTCTGATTTTCTCCTTAATGGTATTAAACCCAGTTATTTCCACTGTACCTGTATGCTGAAATTTCACAAGAAAACACCCTCTCCTCTCTGTATGGAGTCTGTTCGTTTCTCATGTTTTTAAGGGGGCTTTATATGGGTGGACTTTTATTTAATTTATTTTTTTTCTTTTTTTTGTGTGTATGTTTTTTGATAGTTGATGTGGTCAAACCCCTAAATATTATCCCCTATCATGCATGAAATCTGGAAATATTGTACTTTAATTTCTTTAATTTTGACTGTATGGTCAAAACCAAGTTAAAAAATCTATGTTAGCCTGACTTTGACCTTTCACCAAACTCATTTCTTAATAGGTCAGTTCTTCATTATCATTCCATCGTCTTCCTGATGTCTTACTCTTTCACTGCAGCAATGTGGAGATAACTCACCTCAAAATTACCTCTAAAATGATTAAACTTTATCTATGTCATTCTGACCTTTGACCTTATGTTACATCACATAGCACAGCATTAAGCAACTTACCAAATCATATTTCAAATGTCCACTTTTACATTTGGAAACGCAATGTAGAACGTGTGTATAGATATATTTACTGACTGGAACTGACATCATGGTCGCTTTGTTAAGATAAATTCGCTTCCATTGTATGTTATCTTAGAAGCCTTCCGCCTGGCCATAGGCCTGTGATGGTGTCAAGTGTCCGCCAGGTGTCAGGTTTTCCCCTCACAATTAATCATAGCGACTGTTTTCAATGAGCTGTTGTTACACCTGAGAGATTAAAACACGTCTGGAGATGTGTTTAAGACACAAAGTCAAATTATATGATAAAGAGTCACATTATGAGATTCAAAAAAAGGTTAAAATTATAAAATAGAAAGTCACATTATGAGATTCAAAAAAAGGTTAAAATTATAAAATAGAAAGTCACATTATGAGATTAAAAAGTCAAAATCATGAGATCAGTCATCAAAATTATGAAATTAAGAATCAAAATGTATCTAATAATTATAATGTGATGGTCAGATTTGGTTATTTCGTAAACATTTCTTTCAGCTTATTTGTATCATTAACATGATTAAAACTAATATCATTAAAAAATGTAGTATTTGTGGTTACAATGATGGTTGTTGCTGACGTATTAATGACCCCCGCTGATCTGATGTCTTATTTCACTGCTCTCACTGGAGCTCAGATCTCCTCTTATGGGAGCTGAGCCCCCTCTGCCTCTATACGCAAGTGATGTAGTTGAGCTTTCATTGGCTCAACAGACTGACAGACGCTCCTGATGTGTCACTGTGATGATGAACAGTTCACACCACTTCCACCCAGGGCACAATCACAAGGTTAAACCCCAAATGAACCATATCACCGCAGTTTTACTAAAGGTTTTCTCCTCACAATAAATTATAACAATTTGCAATTTTGCACTACAACTTGTCACTCACTGGCCAACAAACATTAAACATGAGTGCAGTTTTTTTTTTTGAGAAAAATGTCTTCACAGGGGCTGGGGACGTGTCACTCTCTCCATCTTAAGTGCAGTTTCCTGTCAAGCAGTTGAAACAAAAATGAACACACAAAGTTGGACACCTTTACATCGTATTAGTTTTAATGAAAAGCGAACAGCAGTGTAGAGGAATGCAAATATACAATGCAAACAGACCTACAAAGCCCCCAAAGTACTTTTATCTATACACATCAAACCACTATGGGGTTCTATATACACATACACGTTAGATACAAACACAAGAGTTTAAACAAAAAAAAAAGAAAGAAAAGAAAGTCCAACAGGGCTGCCAAACAACACTGTGTCTCTCCAGAACAGGAATACCTGAACAGTGTGCATCATCAGCACATGCAATTGACGTACAGGGTCATGCAAAAGGTGAAAAATCAGAACAGAAGTTACACAATAAAAAAATCTTTATCTTTATGTTAAATATGCTATTCAAGTTGTGTGTTCACGAGGAGTGTTTTGGCCTCCATCCAGTGTTTGTTAAATCCTTCTGCCTGTCTCACCTTGTTAAGCTAGAGTGTAATCAGTATTTTACGGTTACACAATTAAATTCAATTGTAAATTTCCAAACAGTCTACGATTTGTTTTGCACAACACCAGCTTATATGCCACCTCAAAGCAATCCCGTTATCTACACCAAGCTCAATCAAAATAAATTAAAAGTACCATTTCCTTCAAGGCCGGTGTTATTTAATCCAAACGCTTGGTATAAAAGTGGTCAGAAATCCCAATTAATCAACATCGTTTCACATTTGTTATGAGAAAATAAAATTACAGCACTACTGTAAATGTTCACGTCACGTTTTTGACCAGGTGAGAGGAAATAACTGAGGACAGTAAAGGAAAAAAAGGTAAGGAAGAGGGTGAGGGGACATCTCAGCTTTGGAATCATATAAATAATTTCAGAACAAAAGGTTTCTTCCTTTTGAAAAGATATTCCGTAAGAATATATAGCTTAAATGTATTGATATATGTTCATGTTTGTCATATACATCCAACACTGACCTTCATTCTTTTTCCATTAAAATATTGAAGTTACTGTACTGGGTAAGCAAAGTTCTGATATCAGAGCATATTTTTCCCAAAAAGCAACACATCCATTATCACTTGAGCATGCCTTTCAGGGGGCAGGTGCGACATTGGCATCATATACAGTAATACACTTAATTATTTACAGCTGTTAGAAGCAAGCTAGAGGTGTGTGTTCCTCTGGAGGTTCTGAAGAATCATATTACATCTTTATTTGTGTTTTCACTGTTGCCATGCAGTTACTTTACACCAGCTGGTTGAGAGGGAAGGATACGTTTAACAAACAAATTGGTGAGTATTTCTAGCATCTTCTTCTCTTCAGGCAAAGCTGGTTTACATCAATATCAAGCACTACTAGTATCTTCCCGACTCTTCTTCTGTTTAATCTCTGCAGCACGGCAAGGCTGAGTGCCAAGCACCCACAGGGTAACATGTATTGTACTGCATGTGCCGAGCCAAACTGGAGGATGGGCGATAGGTAATGAAGACATAATGTTGCCATCTGTGTTGGCAGAAGCAGTGGACAGTTACAGCAAGTAGAGTGGTCAAAATTGAGGGAAAGACAGATTGTTAGGTTCTGTCATTAATGACATGACTTGTTAAATAGTGTTCCTCTTAGTAGCTGCATTTTATGATGGGCTGCATCTGCTCCACAGCCCGACCACCTGTTTAAAATAAATAAACAACCCTATGTGTGATAAGAGAAGGAAACAATTGTGATGAAGAAATAAAAAGGAGTGGAAAGGTCATGTTAGCAACATTTCACAATAAAGGGAGGCATTCTCTATCTCCCTCCTGTTGTCTTTGAGGTGCAGCCTTATTCGCGGGAGCGTCCCACAATAGCCAGGATGTAGAGGAAAATGTTGATGATGTCAGTGTAGAGGTTGAGGGCGGCAAAAATGTACTCCTCTGGACTCAGGGCCAGCTTCTTGTTGCCCAGGAGAAGCTGAGTGTCCACAGCCAAAAACTGCAAAGAAAGAAAAGAAAAAAAGATAGCATTAGTCATTTCAAGAGATTTCTATACGTTGAGTCCACAGTAAGTATACAGGAACACAATACCAGCAGTGGCCCAGAGATAATTTGAGTTTGAAACCTCTGTTTTAGATTGTAACGTCCACCGAATATATCCATAATACTGTTATGAACTAAGGCAATAATACACATTCATCATAGATGCATCTAAAGCTGAATTTTTATGATGAAAACTAAGTTGCATATGCTCATCTTGAAAAAGTTTTTCTGTCAAAACAACTGAACCTGGCTCCAGAGAAGTCCTATCACATCGCTCTCTCTTCCCTTAGTGAATATTCTGGCCCTAAACACCAGTTCTACCTTCTATATAATAAAAGGTTCATAGTGTTTTAGCAGCTGTTTTGGTTGAGTTTGTTTCTCATGGTGCATGATTTTATATTCAGATCTTTATAACAAAGTTACTGCCCCACTTTCCTCTTACTAAGCATCTTTTCATAACTGGTTTGTGCTTCACTTTTTCATGTTCTGCAGATGTAATTATCTCTTATTGAGCAGAATAAAGTTCACTGGAAGGTAGAACACTGTCTGTATGCCAATGGTGGTGACTGCCATCACCCTACAAATATCAAATTACCCAGCTGGTAACTAATTAAGAGCGATGACATCAAAGTGACCATTACTGTTGCACTAAATCTGAACTTTTCAGCACAAAAATAGCAAAGACAAGAAAAGCCACTGGCATTATCATTAATTCTCAAGGAAACTATGAGTGTGAAACTTACGCAGGTGAAGAGCAGGGCCCCCAATGAGGCGTAGACGATGTGCAGGATCTTGTGACGGATGAAGATGCAGAGGAAGGAGAAGAGCAACAGCACGATCAGGCACACAAACAGCACGCCCCGACAGGAAGTGAAGTCATACTTGCTCTGTGGTGAAGAAGGAAAGGCAAGTGGTTGGAAAATATGAGCTGGCCCACCACTTTAAATGCAGCCATAAGACACACAGATATTCTTTTTGGTTATTAAGCTTTAACGAATAGCTATCATTCTAAGTGATATGTTTGTGCAACAATGTGCTTTCAGTGGGCAGTGAGTGGGAATGACCCAGTTGCACACTTTACTCAGAAAAAAATAAACCAGAGGAAATTCTCACATTAGCCTCCCTAACACCTAAAATAACCAGAGGGATCGTGTTTGTCTGTCTGCTTGTAGACATTTAAAAATATTTATTCAAACAGCTGTTTGTGTGTGCTGACCTGTAGTGAGAAGAGGACGACAGTGAAGCAGACCACTGCGGTGATGCCCACAGCCATGATGACGGTCTCCGTGTCATAGAAGCTGGCGATCATACCCACCATGTAGGAGAGACTCAGGGTCAGGATGGACTGCAAGACAAGGAAAACACACAACCAAATGAACACAGTTTACAAGTTGTAGATTCAGGTGACAATTTTAAAGCACCCCTTTGAAGGATGTGTCTTAGCCGCATCGAAAAAAACCCAAAAACAAAACAGTTTTAAAAGTTTTTAGAGCTTACGAATCTTAAAATGTATATGCGTACAACTTGCGACCTAGGAATGGGAGTGCCAGGGTATATGTAGCTCATGTTTACATACATCTTGTCAACTAGTGTGGCAAATATAAAACTACTGACACACATTTATTGATATGGACTGTATTACTAGCGCATAGAAAAACATGTATTGGCAACCTGTTAAATGGACTTCTTCTGCACCTGCAGTTCAGGTCAATTAAAGGATTCCATCCACAAGCAAACAGCTATCAATGAAAGGTTTTGATTTGCCTTATTTCACATGAAAATACTGAACAATTACCAACTTGAATCACTCTACAACATAGGCTTTTTTCACAGCAGACAGTAAAACCAGTTCCTTTCCTATAAGTCAGACTAACAGCATAAACGATGATGGCTCTGCTCTATTTACTGTCCCAGTGAGTCATGAGAGTGTGACAGTGAGCAAGCATGCACCATCAGCACTCTGAAAGCGAATCAGCTCAATGGAATTGGGCCATCATTAATTTAATTATTTACACCTGCACTTCTCCAGCTGTGGAATGTCAAAATATCTGCTTTGGAATAAGCCTTTTTATATTTGCACTGTTGTTCAATCTATTTACCACTGCCAATTGACAAGTGCAGGTAAAATTACCCAGAAATGTGTTTAGTTGGTTAAATAAGGCAATGTCAATATTTCCTACAGCTGATTCACAAGGAAAGTCTTCCAACTACAGTCCAGGCTTCATGCCTGACTTCAGGGCTGTAGTTTCAACTTCAAACACTCTACATCTTCTTTGTTTTAGATCAAATTAATTTGTTTGACAAATCACATGCATGAATTAACAGTTTGATAAACAGATGAAAAGTAGTGCATTTTTTAAAATTACATAATGAATTAATGCAGTTTCTCAATTTAAGTAATTGTACATTAAAATGTTACTGCTGGGTCTACAAACATGACTGCCTTCAACAGTGTGAGAACACTATTTATTAATACAGTTATTGTATAGTCTCCGTTTAATCAAGATCCCAGTCAGACTTGATTCCATTGCTCTAAATAGACATAGGTGAATGTCAGTTTATAATATATTCTTTATATTCTGCCTTTTCAGAATTTTTAGCCCACAAGTATCTCTATCACCTGACTGTTACATCAGTTGCACCTTATTCAATTTCTTTATGTTTCTATTTCCACCACTGCCTACTCAGTTTCTCCCTCACTTCTTTCTCCTCTCTTCTTGTCCTTCATTCACTCTACAGAAATATAAAAAGCATCCATCCAACAGCCTGAGGCTTTTTATGTCTGACAGGTCATCAAGCACAACTTGCAGAAACGTTCATATACTTAATTACATTCATTTTGAAACAGAGAAGTAAATGTGGGGAGAATACGGGTTAGGAGCTGTAGCATTCCACACATTCAAGATAATTACCTAGCAAAGTACATATAGTGGAGGGTTAAAATAACACAAAATAACTTAATGGTTCATAAATACCTATGTACTTTGTGGTCTTTAAATGACATATTGTTATTTGATGAAGCACCTATTAGATTTCATATTCATATTCTGATTACATTGGGCTCTCAGTAGACAGCTATAGCTTTCCTTTCAGATTGTTGTGCATATTTTTGTGTTTTGTGTCATTGTACATTGATATGATTCCACAGCATGTACATGTCATAAGGTATGATTCTCTACATTTATCATAAAAAACACACTTTTACAATGAGTAATCCATTCTTCTATATGATTTGGTATTATGCCAAGTTCTTACAAGTGCGACCAAGTTCCAGGGGTGCTTGCGGCGGAAGTCTCCACAGCAGCTGAGGACGATCAGAGACACAAAGAAGACTGCATAGGACACATAGTATGTCCATGGATTTTTTCGCACAAAGTCCTTGGCCTCACCGACGAAGGTGAAGACAGCAACGAAGGAGAACGTGACCATCAGCTGCACTGTGAGAACCATGAAGACCTGGTGGGAAAGAGGAATTAGGCTGTTTTTAGGTAAAAATGATGTTTACGTGGTATTTCAAATGACAATGATCAAATGATGAATACACACATTACATTCTCTATCTGCTTCTTTAACAGACTGATTCAATCTATTTCCCACTGTAAAGGACCTACTTTTCTGATGAAGGCTTGTCGGATGTTCTTGTCCTCAAAGCCAGAGTTGGTGAACTCTTCATTGTCATAGTAAGATGGAGGCCCATCACCATGGTAACCAGGGCTGCCAGCAGGTACTGCTGAACAACAACAACAGTATGGCAGTTAAAAAAACAGATGGTATAAAACTAGGCTTAACAAATGGAAACATGTCTGTGGTGTTTTCAGCACACTCTGATCGTAATATTGATCATCTCATTGATTGCCCAGTTGTCCGTGTCCAGTCTGGTCTAAAGTGAAACCCATCCAATTTCACATTGAAAACTGACACAGCTTTATGAAGCAAAGAAGAAATGAAAAGTTTGGAAAAGTAATAAATGAACACAAATTCACATTATCCCTATGAAAGCAATTCAAATTGCATTATTTTGCTCACTTTCATAGGAATAAGGTGGCCTAGAAAGGTAAAAATCTTTTCGGAAATGCCACAAAACTTCAAACACTCACCTGTAGGGTCACCAGGAAAGCCTGGCTGTCCGGGTCCTTGCTGGTAAGGACCCTGAGGGTAGGGTCCTTGTGGGTAGGGCATCTGAGGGTAAGGCATTTGAGGGTAGGGACCAGGGGCAAACCCGGGACCTGCCTGTGGGAAGCCTGGCTGTCCATAGCCAGCTGCTGGTGGGTACGGTCCCCCTGGGGCTTGGCTATAGTTGGGAGGGGGCATGCCGAACCCTGGCTGAGGTGGTCCATAGACGTTGTTATGTAATGGGTTGGTCTCACCCATAATTGGGTATCCACTCTTGTCCTGGGACATGGTGAGGGGGAAGGCTCACTTCACTGCTAACAATCTATAAGAAAAATAGAAGTAGTATTAGGACTGCATCTGTATATAGCCCAAACACAAACATACATTAAACAGATAAGGAAATTTAAATCTAAATCTTGTGTTCACACAATGACTATTCCCACAATTTTGTCATCTTTATTCCATCTCAAATGTCCCAGAGGAAAGCAAAGGAAAAGTAATGACAGCACACTATCTAGGCCAAACTGGCAGAGACACAAATGCCGCATCTGCCTGATTAAAAAGCTGACAGGCAATCAAACAATGCAGCAGAAAGAGAGGCCAGAGATACGAAGCAGAGCTACAGCACATTGCCTTTTTGTTTCAAAAAATTAATTCCGGCGAAATTAAGCACTGTTTTACCTACCTTTTATGGATTTATTTTGATTCTGCTAAAATATGCGTTTGATTCACTCTATTACAATTTGATAGGTTAAAGAAGCGAAAAAAAAATGGACATGGAGGAGCAAAATGTTCAATGGCTTACAAGGCTTTTAGGAGGAAAAAAAGGGCAGTCTTAGAAATGCAGGCTGCTGGGGAACAAGAGAAAAACAGAGGAAACCCCACAGGCTTTTTCTACGACAAAGACTGCTGCAACACCTGCCTGGGAATACACAGAGGCTACAGGGCATGAAAAGCTTCTTGCTGTAATCAAGGCTTTGAAGGCGAGGCAGAAATGGATCAGGGAGATGTGCAACCAGAGGATCAGAGAGAAGAAAACAACAAAAAGGAGTTTCACGCTGAGATCTGAATGTCTTTATAGGTCAGTAATGGCAATTTGGTTGGTAATTGTGAGATCATGATGATGAAAAAATAGAGTTGATAAAATTAATGTGTTGATTTTAAATAAAGAAATTTGCCCCAAACCTGCAATAAAGATTAAAGCCTCTTTGTAATTTTTTATATCAAAGTAGTAGATAAAAGTATATTGCAAAGTATATTTTCATCATAAATAACCACAACAAAAGTGAAGTTGCCAGTAGGGATACTTAGTGGGGAGGCCTGGGGCCTGTTACACGCAGCAAGTCTGGTTTAAGTTTAGTCTGTCTGTCTGTGGTGTCTGGCTTCACTAAGCCTAAATGATACTGCAAAGGTGGTTATCTTATCTGGCTATGTTAACTATATACATGAAGCAGAAGCATGTGATATTAAGTGATGTAAAAATGATGTAGACAATATATCCACATGACCATAATACAACAGCTGAAAAAAATGATATCCAAATATAAAAAAGTAAAGTTAGGCTACTTATGCAGAGAGGAAATGATCAACAAGAAGAGAAGAAGTTGTTAATGAGTTTACACTCATTGTGTGGTATTTCACTGAAAAGCATTAAAAGCAAAAGCTCCAATGTCAGAAAATAGGCTACGGGTTAGAGAGTGAGAATTGAGTCACACTGCTCTGGGGGAGACGGCTAGGGGAGGGGCATTTATCTGTTACGGCTGACTTTCTAGGAACATCTGAAAACACATCTCACCAGCATTGGCTGCTAGAGGAAATCCTGTCTATAACACTGCAGATTCAGGGAGTGAGCTGAAAGAGGTACAAGGGGCTGAACACTAAATGTGTCATAATAATAATAATAATAATAATAATAATAATAATAATAATGTGCATTAAGGTAGATATTAAACCACCTCAGCTATCACTATCAATTAATCTGATGATTATTTTCTAAAATTTCTCATTTCATCATTTTGTGTAATAACTGTCAGAAAATAGTAAAAACAAATACCCACACTCAGCGTTCCAGTGTAAAATGTGACATAATTAAAAATCGCAATATGTCCAACTACAATATCCAACTCCTGCAAGCTGCTATCTTTGAAGGCAACGCGTGTGACAAACCGGCATTATGGTTGCTCTGACCTACCAAGTCTACTATCTAAATTGTGTGAAAATGTGTTTAGTTGGTACAGACTCCACATTATAATAATTGTAATAGCTTTTTCCGGTGAAAATAAAAATTGAGCATTTCCACTAATTGTGAATCACATAACAATAGGCCTGTCACGATAACAAATTATGCTGGATGATAAATTGTCCCACAAATTATTACAATAAACAATAATATTGTCGATTTGAGACCATTTTTCAACTAATATAATCATAATGGCAAAATAATGCAAGTACACCCTTTCAAAAATCACTAAACTTTTATCTCTAAAGAATATTCAACATTGGAATTGAAGTGTGAAGAAGACATTTTACATATCCAAAATAAACAAACTGAACAACTACAAATAAAAAGGACTCTCAGTCCCCGCAAAACTTGCACTTGAATTACACACAACCAAAAACAATAACCATAACCCTTTAGTTTGATATCTTTCACGCTGTACAGTTCTGGAATTGCCATTTGTGACACTTATGTTCTCCCAGGCAATTTGTACTGGCTATCAAATGTTTGCAGCATTTGTCGAAATGCCGGCTTTTCGATGGTATTAAAGGGCTGCATCTCTTTAGCGATGTAGCGAACTACATTGTCTGTGAGTGCGCACCATTTTGCACTGTCCTGTTTGTCTTTTGTTTGATGACTAAACGCCCCAATGATTGTGGACTGTCAGGAAAACAGAGATCAGAATCAGAATCAGAATCAGATTCTGATTTAGTTGTAGTTTTTTTCCCAGCTGGGAAAACTGCATCAGATGATTATACTTTAGGTGCAGATGCATGTTTGTTGTATTGCCACTTATAGTTGCTACTGTTACAACAAATGCGATATACCGGCTCGTCTAGGTCAAGTGGTTCACCATTCGGTTTGAATCCGAAGTGCTCCCACACAGCAGCTGTCGCGTTTGGCTTTGAAATCAATTCTATCTTTGTTTTTATTCCATCAAATCTCAACTAGTGTTACCTCTGGCTTGCTACTCCTCATGGGGCTCTCATGCTGCACTCTGTGTTATGTCAGGGACAGGGTCCCGCCTCCCCACACAGAGACAAAGAGTGACTGACAAGAGGGTTCACGTGAAAGATATGAGGAAAGCAAACAAGCATGCAAATGGCAATTATTGAGGCCGGCAAAATTATCGAGCTCATTTTCATATATTGTACGATTAACTGATTATTGTGACAGGCCTACATAACAATCGAGTTATCTGTCAGGCAGGTGGAGGTGGTAATGGTGGTAGGGGACTTTTGGTGGCAGAATTGAATCAACCCCTGAACTGTGGTGTTGTACAACTTTCCCAATAACAAGGTTCAACCAGGGGTCTAATGGATCTGTGATGAAAACTGTCAATACCACATACTGGCTTTATGGACTACAGCCAGCAGAGAACATGAAGCAGTGATAGATGGTGCGTGAGGAATGAAAAGACAGCAATTACTGTCCATCTTCCCAAGTGCTGACTGTGTTACCATGGACACAGGTGGTGACTTGGTAACTAAATGTATTACTAATCTGATTTGCTTGAGGAAGACACCTGTCATATTGGCCATTACTGCAGGTCCCTGCCCCCACTGGGCCCCTCCTACACAAGGTCAACAAGTGTCCTTTATATATTGCACTCTACAGCACTAATGAAGCATGTAAAACGTGAGAACAAGGATCGCTCTGCAAGTAAGCTCAGATTTACAGGGTTGATTAGTGAGTTCATATGTGCTGTGCAGGTTTCATGAAAAAGGCCTAGGATCCCCAGAGGAAAACTTGTGCTGAGCAGGATGGGAGCCAAAGCCATTCCCCTAATTGCTGACTTAAAAAAAAATAAAAAAGAGCCTGAGCAGACGGCAGACAGACTTTACAGTGGTGCATAGACCTGTGAGCGTTTACATATGCGAACACAAGCAAACACTCTCAGTTCTTGTCTGTTTCCTTCACACACACTCAACAAATCAAAGGAATACACAGACATACAAAAATACACATTCAGTAGCAGATTAGAAAGTACAAATCTATTGAACGTTCTAATACGCCCTCCATCCATCCCTTCTTTCCAGGCCACACTGAATTAACGGTGAGCGTTATGCAACACTGCTCTATTCTCCCTGGCAAACACATCAAGACTCCAATGTGTGTCCTCATGATCCCCCTTCTGTCCATCACCAGGACAGTGCAGTGAGAGACTGCAGAGAAACATGTGCTGGCTCTGCTTCAAACTGACAGTCTCCATTAAGTTCAAAACAGATTATAACACTTATCAGAGGGGCCAAATCCCTCCAGCTCTCTACACAACAATGGGTGTGTAAGGGGTGGGGGCAGTAAAGACAGTACAGCAGTTTCTCTGAATTACTTGAAAAATCTGTATCATAATCAATATTGATAGAGTCTACTGTCTTGATCTGACATGACAAACAGACTGCTCAATATGTCTGCAACCAAACAAAGGTTTTGTTTGCTTGTGTCAAATAAAGGACTTCTGTAGACTAAACAAACATGGAGATGCATTGGAGTAACCCAAGAGTCTTTAACTAATCATGTGAAGCTCACAGTCAGAGCATGTGATACCCTCCCTGTCCAATGACCATGTAAAGCATTTAAGTTTGTAACTTGGGAAAGTATTTTCTTTCCATGCTTGGCAACAAGGCTGAAAACATTATTTTTTTCCCAACCAACAATCCAAATCTCAAAGATATCCTGTATTAATGCACAACAAAGGAAAGCAGTAAGTAAGTCTCAGTAAATAAGTTTTAAAAAGGGAATAAGGGAATTATTCATTAAATGTTTTTAACTCAAATACATACTGATGATCAAAATAGTTGCAGGTTATTTTTCTGTAAATCATTTAAGCTCTACTGTCATACACTAGTTATCCATCACATGGGGGCAAACTCTTCAAAAAACATCAATAACTCATTGTGTTTAGAGCAATTTAAAGAGCTATTTAGGGCATCTTCAGAATCATTTGTTTGGAAGACAGAAATCTGTAGAATAATATCATGGTATGATTATACCATTAAAGCCTGATGTTTAAGAAATTCAATCAACAATAAATTAATTATCCCCAATTTGAATCTTTATTCATATGTCAAAATTTTAACAAAAGCAAAAGATGATCTTAACACTGACAGTTTTTCAGCACTGAATTCATTTGAACTGGTCTGTTGATAGCTTTGCATTCGTTTATAATGGATGACTTCCATAAAAGATTATGCAGCCAAGAGAATGGGACACTGATGTTAAAAATGCACATAGTCACAGCCACTAGTTCAGCAGAGATGGATCTGCCTTTGACAACAAATGTATGTATTATAGTGAATGAGTTCAATGAAAATTGATGTTTATTGAAATAAATGGTTGTGTGTGCCTCCATCAATATACAGGCAGTAATAATGTTACAGGAGGCCTCTATGCTCAAATGTGTAATTGTCTGCCAGCAGGGGGTGTAGTGCTGTTACTGATGCAGACTGGTAGACAGCAACATCAGCAAATTAGTGAAAAATGGGTATTTGATCCAAGTCAAAAAGTGTAGATAAATCAAAATACAAACAATTAAAACCTTGGTCAAAGAACACTTTCATAAGAAAGAATGGAAAAAAAAGGTTAAGGCACTTCAGTAAAAGACATTAAAAGATATGGGAGTACCCTTATCTCCAGCCACTTATCTCACAAGTACACATGGTCAATTCAAAAACTGCAACAGTTTCACCTCCATGTCTGTCAGGGGTGAAACTGAATACAGTCAGTATCACCGTTTTTTTCATAAAGTGGTGAGTCAGTTTGAATCGGGCAGCTTTACAAGCATTACGTGGGAGATTTCAAATCCTCTTAGGAGAGACGCCCCAACGCTATGGATAACAGTGCCACCATCTCTGGCCTCTGCTGATAGCAATCGCTGGGGGAATTAGGTTAAAGGGGGGGGATTCATTGGGTTGGCCAGAGAGCCACGTTAACACAATTAGGCTTGCACAATACCCATATACAACATGCTATGTGCATGCCTGAGCGACACCAGGAAAAACAGAGACAAAACAGGAACAGACACACAAAGCAGTGGGGCCTACACAGAGGTCCATGTGCTAAAATGTGGCGCCAAAATTTGTTGTTGTAGAAGTAGTGCTATTTAAAAGGATAACTCAAATTAAATAAAAATACGTCACACACACTAAAGTATGAGTCATACAACTATTGAACAATACTTTTTAAAAGGGATGCATGACTATTTTGACAGACATTATGATTGTGATATGATTCATGATTAGTGGGAATCATCACAAGTTTCATTTTCATTTAATAAACTATCAAAAGCATGATGATGTGACATTTGTTGGGGTCGATAGCAATGTTTTCATACATTTAGAGAACAAGTTTCATATGCCCGGGCATCTGATGCACTACAGTACTTCACTGTAGCGCCAAAACCACAGCTTCTGCAAAGTGAATAATGCATTTTTTTTAACAGTACGGTTTAGATAATATTTTGATTAACTGTGCAGCCCTAGTGCAAACCAACACCTAAGACTACAGTGAGTGATATCTTGAGAAGTAAAATGCCACAGGATGAGTGACCTAGCTACGTGATAGCAGTGTTGCAATATGTGGGTGGTAATAAATGTTCCAATGGTTGTTTCACACACCAACAAAAGAACAAGCTGAATATTAATCAAACTCCTCAAAGCACTCAGAAGTGCACAATAACAGTTTGAGTTCTATTATGAAATTGTCACTTGGACCACCTGGCAGATAAATCCTTTACTGTGCCACTGGCAGCCTATCTGCCAACCAATGCAGCAGTCTGGCAAGATATTGACATCGTAGCATGCCATGTCAGCAGCAGCTCTGGCTATGTCAAACCTGCAGACACCTCGACCTGTGACAGATGGCTGCACTTTAGGTAGGTTAGCATCATGTAGCAACACACTGCTGCCACTGTGAAAGAAATCTTAATATTTCTTCATAATAGGACAGATATTGGTGCTAAAATTAAAATTAAAAAATGTGTGTTTTCTTGCGCGTGCACTATCTTTCTCATTATAACAGAATGTAAACGTATAGCTAAAATATATAATAAATAAAAGCTTAAAATCCTTTTCATGTTTCTCATTATCACAGCAATATGTCAAACATTATAACCATATAAACACTTTTTTTGTTAAAGAAAAACAAGACACGAAGGCAAACTGAAGGCATCTTGTTATCTAAATAGTCCAGGTGGTAGCAACACACTGCCATAGAACAGGCATAGCTTTAACAAAGCACAACTAATTTAACACTAGCTTAGAGCTGAATTCGACAATTTACTCCTTACAATGTGTAAGCAGTCGCCAGCTTCAGAAGGCGGTGTTGGCAAAAAGGCTTAGATTCATTACTCTAGTCAATATAAGCCCACTGATCCTCCCAAAATCCAAATGTTACCAACAAGGACTCAAGTGTGTATGCAGAAAGGACTTATCCAAACTGTTAAATACCCCACCTCTCCAAAACTCCATCAACAGGAAAACAGAATCAGGTGCATAAATGCTTTTTGCGGGATACTGCAGTTATTGTATGACTGCAGTCGGAATTCAGTAATCCTTGACTCAATCTAAGTCTCTTTCACAGCCAGATGGTGACAGAACAACAGAAACATCCGCCAACGTCTACGAAATGATTATCCACAAGAGTTTCACTGCAACCCTCAGCATTAATCAAACCAATGATCATTCACAGTCCTTTGCTCAAGAAATCAGGACGCTGTCACCATTTAAGCACAGGAAGTCATGTAAAAGTGTATCATAAGGAGAGAAAACTAAGTTGCTCTGCATGGCCTCATGCATGTCCTGCTAACAAGCTGTAAGGAGACAACAGACAGGCTGTTTGTCTGAGCTGATGAACATCATGGTCAGGTAATTTCCTGTAGCTTCAGTCAAATCAGGACAACCAGACTAAATTAATTCTTCAAAACTTTAAACACTGTGAACCTAATGATAAAAAACAATGTATAGGAGAGCTGATAAGGTCAACATAGGCGCTGGGCTGTGAAGAGCAAAGGGCAGTTTATGATAAAGGGAGGCAACGTATATCTGGATGTGTGTGGATTTTTTAGACGAAAGCCTTGCATATGTTGATAGCAACAACACATACCTACATTATATGTGTGATACAGCGTCAATGTTCTCCAATCAACCATCAGGTCTCGCTATTTAATCAACATCAGTTTCTCAATTGATTTTCTGTAAAACTTAGAACATAAATTAAAGCAGGGCTGCCACTAATCACTATTTCCATTACAAATAAGTGAGTGCATTACTATGCTCAATTAAGTAAATGAATCATCAATCAATTAATAAGAAATGTGTGATAGAAACTGTCCACGATCATGTCTTTAAATATCTTGTAGTGTCAGACCAACAGTCCAAAACCCAAAGACACTCAATAACAATGATATTAATCAGAGAAAAGTGGAAAATCCTCACATTGGAGAAGCAGGAACTAGTAATATTCAGCATTCTTTATTTTTTAAAAAAATTACTTAAATGATCAATAGATGAACAACATAATTGCCCATTTAGTAACTGATAAATAATGTATTGATTTTACTTTTATTAGCATAATAAACATTCATGTATAAATACAGTATGAAGTATAGACAGCTGTGTTGTGCTGTATAGGCAAATGTCTAGAGCTCCAATTAACAATTATTTTCAAAATAATGCTTTTTTAGATTAACAGAATAACTGACATGATCAAGTACCAGCATACAGTGACGTAAGACTGGCACTATTTTGTCAAAAACTTTTATTATAATAGAGATTAAGTTTACAATTAAAGGAAAGAGCAGAAAATCCTCCCATTTGAGAAGCTGGGAATGTTGGGCTGACTAGAAATACAATGCTGTCAATATTTGCTGGTTAAAATATGAAGCATTTACAGCAGAAAAGAGCGACATACTTTAACTACATGTAAATAACAGTCTCTTAAACATATCGAAAATGCAAAGGAGAGTAAACGAAAACAGCAATCTGTGCCAAACGGATGGTAAGACATCTATTTAGAGCAGACGCACGACTGCAAACCGAAACAGTATAAACAGAGAGCCTCGTTTTCATGGTGCACCTGCTGCGGGCGAGCCTCCGTCTAGGCCTCAGCAGCGCAGATAAATGCGACACTGCGTTCATATATTACATCAATTTACCTAACATTAGCCTGCACCTAGCAAGACCGCCAGTGTCGCAAAAACAACGAAATGTATTCAAAACTAGTGGATATATCTCGATATCCCCGCTCGGCGTGATGAATCCCGTTAAATAAGTTATGATTTTAGGAGGATGACCACCCGCAGCGCCCCCACGTTTACAGTCATAAGCCTTCGGCTGCCCTTTAAAGCCGCATTTATCTTATTTGAGCATTATTTGCGTGTCGACACGAGCTAACGGTTATCTGCTTTGTTCAACTGCCGCCCGCTATCTTTGCTGACGCCGAGCGACTGTCGGCGACAGGCAGACCGTTGCTAGCCAAAGAACGCCGCGCTCCGGAACCCCAACAAAACTGCAGTTACGACGACAAGACGTTCCTCTCTGCTAACGAACCACTCTCACACGCTGTGAATGTCACCGCCGAACCGCAGCACCCGTACCTTTAAAGTGTTTTCTCCTGGTAGCTGTCGACATTAACGCTCCCTCCTCCTCCTCCGGCGCTGGACTGAACAACTGGGTCGAGAGCCGCTGACGACACCACACGACGCCGTCACGTGCTGTGTGGGAATCTCCGACCGAGAGACTGGAGCGACTCGATTTGTGTCAGCTCACAGTGACGCAGTCTTTTTTGTAACGTCTCTGGAGAGAGAGAGATGGCATGTGCAGAGGTCTGAGGAGATGGGGAAAGATCTGGAGAGTTCTGCAGTGATGCATTAAAAAAGGACTGGGCCTTTGATGTGCTTATTATATACTTAAACCTCAAAACGTTTCTCAGGGAGTTATGTAAGGTATAAGGTCAAATTGTCAGTTTTGAAAACAAGTCATGTTTGAGGTCCATGTGTCCTGCTCCATTTTTGTTAATGGAGTGTTGAGGATGAGCTCAGGAGACTCAGCAGACATTTCTGAATCAATATTGAACAGGATTCATTTCCTTGATGTCACTGGTGCTCTGTAGTACCAGTGATGTTGTTGTTTTTAACCTTCATGTCCTGGGCCGTTCATGAACCATGCCAGTTTGTGATCTTTTTGCTCCTCTGTAGAAGTTACTTTTTGCTCCACCACATGTATGTGACAGCTGTAGTTACTATTATCAAATGAAAATGTTACATAAAAAAAACAGGATACCCTTGTAAAATGCTCTGCATCAAGGCATTTTAGCCTCGTATCACATAGAAAAAGCAGCGTCAGTGATGGACTGTAACTAAGTACATTTACTCGAGTCCAAGTTTGAGGTTTACCAATTGTTTGATATATTTAGTTACTGGTTACTTTGGGGATTACATTCTGCATCAGTGCCAAAATAGCACATTTTTTAATTAATCCTATGTGCTGTATCGTAGGCAGTTGTTTCAGTTAGTGCCCTTCAGTTAGTTAGTACTAAAGAAACCTCTTGGATGAGAGGTGAAACATCTTCATTTGTTTTATCAGCAATCAGATAAAAAAACTGTGATTCTGATAATCAGTCAACCAACAGTGTACAGTATATGTAAATATAGGTATAAGTATATGTACTTTTACCTTTACTTAAATACATTTACTGCCAGAAAAAAAAAGTATTTGTAATACTTTAGTACATTTAATATCAGCCTCTTTAAGAGTACTTCATACTATCCATATAGGTGTATTTAACATATATCAAAGTAATAGTTTGACACAATATCTTTGTTTTTTTTTACATGTTTCAAATGTCTGATGTGTAAGCAGCTCCTTCAGACTGATTTCCCCCCCAGACTTGTCATTTGGTCTAATTTACTGTTAATAATTGTTTGAAGCTGAAAGAACTTTGTTTTGTTATTTCTTTTCACTCCATTTATCATCTCACATGCCCTCAGATGTGTCTTGTGACCCACACGATTAACTGTGTCAGAAGCAGATAAACTAGCTCCGCCTCGACCAACAACAGTCAAATACTGCTTACACATTGTTGCATCAGAGTGAACAATCAAAAAAATGTAATATTATATTCAGCAGTGGACATTTTTCTGCTCAATAAGCTCACTCCTGTCAGTAGAGTAGAAGTTGTACTTTACTTTGTAATGGAGATTTTTCACGTTAGATTAGTATGTTTCCAAAACTAAAGGATCTGAATTTTCCACCTCTGTTTATTATCAGACTTTATGGTGGTTTGCTGCCAGAGTTATCCATGTTTGTTAAACATTCAACAGGGTTCAAGAAACACAAATCTTATTTTCTTACACATTAAACAACACATTAAGGGAACAAGTTGGCTTATTGCTGCTGTATTATTCACATGAAACATAATTTCATGTTGCATATAATCAATTAAAAACAGCTATTTGCATATTTTACAGTGATTCTATGTCTGTCTGAAGCCAGCTGACTTAATGTACACACACCATTAAGCCTAGAGGTCATTAGCTGTGAACATGAAACAATCTTGGCTGGTAATAACCCTGTGATGGGCAGAAAGCGTTTGTGGGCACGTATTTGTAATAATTACAAAACACAAATGTACAAAAACAAAAACATCCACCCTTTTTCTCTATTAATGTAGTTGAAGCAGTTATGAACTTTAATGTACCTGCGTGATTCTTTTTGGGTTGTATCCACGTTAAATGCACGCACTGTATGTCCGTTGGGACAAAGGTTTTAATTTAATGTAATATATTGTATATTTAGCATGTGAAAGCTAAATATTTATCTACCATTTCAGCTGATGAGTTTCTGAATTGGTGCACACCTACTGATGCACATAACATGGGCCTTTAGGGCCACTAAAGGTCTGGGGCCTCAGGGAATTTGTCCTCTTTGTCCAGTGATCCAGCCTTGTGAGAATGCTGTTTAGCAAAAACATTTAAAAGACATGACACACATGTACACATTTGCACAAACTGTTAGTAGAATTTGATAAATGTCATATAAGTCACACTGGATTTTTTTTAAAACATGTATTCATTGTCACAGACAATGGGTACAATCTACACAGTATACAAGAGGTGTTTAACCGTACAGTCTTAAAAGTTTCTTTGCCACGAGACTAACATCCTGGTACAAGGCAAACTTTGTTGTGTGTTCAAACAAATGTGGCCCACGCGCAACCGGTGAAATGACAACAGTATCCGGTTTTAAGGGCGGCTTTGAAGCAGATTGTCCAGGTCAGACTTGTTGATGGTACCGTAGGCCTGCGAGTAGCTGCCCAGTTTAGCCCGAGGGTCGCCCGCTGCTACCACATTACAGTTGTTCTGGAACACTTTCTTGCTGAACCGTGGCGCTGGCCGGGCCTCGCGAACCTGAGAATTTGACCGCTGGTTCTGCATGGGAAGAAAAAGAAAGTTAGACATGCCACGACAGCCATTACATCTATATCTTAATAGAGCCTCCAAGCTTTAAAATATGTATATACAGTATTTCCAGCATATCCTAAGGTGCAGTGGACTGACCAGACGCGCAGATGTGACGTGTAGCCCTGAAGACAGCGATGGCTCATCCTTACGAACCAGAGGGTTGTTCTGGGTTTGGTTTAAGGTCAAGGAGAAGGAACGGTTATGGGTCACAGGGGCTGAGCGACCACGCTGGAGAATCTGGTCCATGGACTTGTGAGGGCAGGAATGAGAACGAACAAAATGCTGGGTGAGCAATAGCAAGATCATGAGGAGGAGAGAAAGTAAGTGGCCAAAAACAAAGGGTTGAGATGAAAGTGAACAAGATTATGTCCCATCAGGACAAAACAAAACTCAACAGCACTGTCAGTGGATTGAGCTCCGTTGCTTACTACATTAGCATTGGTGCCCTCTGTTGGGGATGTTGCCGCATTTCCATTACTGGTCTCTTCCTCTCGTCTCCTGCTGGCCGCGGTGGAGTGGTAGTAATGAGGAGCGCCAGCTGGACTTCGAACAAAACCATCTGAATGACGAAAAAAGGAGCCTGTGTTTTCTACCTGAGGGAATGTGCATGTTTGAAGTACTTGTGTGAAATAAATGCAGCTGTACTGCTTTCGTTGTGAAAGCATGGACCTCCAGGCTGGGCATTCATGTACATTTTTGATAATGGTGCCTACACAACACCTGCTTTTTCTGTATTGATCCCAAAACATTAGTTCTTTTGATACTTTTAGACATGTTAAATGGTTTATCCCAGAGCTTATTTTCATTTAACCAAAGAAGTCAAACGTTTAATGTCTACACACAGGCAATCTTTCAAAGAACTCACACCTACTTGGGACATGTGTGATGGGGTTGTATGTGAGTTTTCCTAAACCAGGGCTGGCCACTGGACTAGTCTTCTCCTCAGCAGGAGGGGCTGACACATTCACAGGCACAGGTTTGGTGACGCCCATATGCGAAGGCACGTGGTTTGTCTCATCAGCATTTTCCTGTTGTCTTTTCCCCTCATGGTCAGTGTTTGCTCCCTCTTGGTCTCTCTCTGCCATGGCCTTCTCTTTCGGCCTCTCCCCATTACTGATGCAGCCTCCATCCTTTGGCTGTATCAGCCTCAGCATCCCCTGATTAGTCCTCCTCTCCAGCATCATCTGCAGGTAAAGGAGAGGAAAAACAGGTTTTAAAAAAAATTGTGGTATTTACAATGTAAAAGCCCTCTGAACATTTCTGACTCATTTTGTACCTCATAGAGTTTGTTGCGGTACTGGACCACAGATAACTGTACATCATCGTCTACAGGCAGCACTACATCATAGTTAAGAGCTGGCTCCTTGGCTGGACTGTGAAACCTCCAGGGACAGAAAACACAGTTATGGATCAATGATAGCACTTTGTGGGGAATAATACTGACATAAAGGTTACAAATATTGATCTCTCTCTTGTCTTGATCCAACACCAACAGCACATCAAACAAGAGAAATGATTGAATTTGAACTTTTCAGCTAAGCAAACAGCTACAAAAAGATAACAGCTACTAATCCCTGAATCAACCTGAACTCCTCGTCCTCAATACCTGGCCACATATGGGTGCTGGAGGGCTTGCTCGGCAGTCAGCCGCTTGTCTGGGTTGAAAACTAGCAGACCTCTCAACAGGTCGAGGGCATCAGGAGGCACGGACGGCTGGAGAAGGTCCTCAAAAGGCACCTGTGGTCTGGCGAAGGAAGGAAGAGCGATATTTTAAAAGGAGACATATTGTGCTTTCTGTTGTTGTTGTTGTGCATGTGAAAAATCTTGAACGTTTAAAAGGTCAAAGTCTGCACCAACAGAAGAGAGAAAGAGTGTTTCAGACAGGGGGGGAATACGTATTTTTTGAACAGTTATTCATGTGAACCTTTTCTCGTAGTCACCCAAAACAAAATCACGAACCTGAAAATAAACATAATATGCCCCAACAATTTAGCATTGCACTTTTAATCCATGCATTGTTCTACCTTGTCAATCTTGGCCCCTGCAACTGGTATATTATGCCATTAGAGACTAATACCACTAGCCCCAAGTAGAGATAAGGAGAAAGGCAACACATATCTGGAAAGCTCCTTCTTTCCAACTCCACACCTCCAGATTTCAAGTCTGTGGCCCCAGTCACTTGAAACCATTGATCAGACTTTGTGCAGCTTCCCATGGAGTCACAAAGGGCTTTAAATAACTTTTTTGTATTCCGAGAGACCTGTAAACACACTTTGATGTGTGAAGTCGGCCGAGTTCCCCTTTGAATACAAAAAGGCTTGTGGGAGATGGGAGTCAGTGGGATGTGGCCGTGGTATACACTGGAGATTTGACTGAAAACATCAGGTCAAATTAGATATTAATTCATCTAATTCATTTATATTTCATTAGGAGTGTAAGTTTGTCAACAATTGTTTCTGTGCCTTTGAAAGTAAAGAGATATCTATTCACAAACCGCCGAGTCCTGTGCAAAGATCACGATTACAGTAAGGCCTCATCCCTTTTTTGCAACACGTGTCCAACACACACTTTCCAACAAGATGGTTTATTTAAGCTGTCTTTGCTTGGGTCTGAAATTTTCTTTTGTCACCGCATCTGTGCAATAATCCCTCCTCCATCTCCCCGAGCATATTATCAGCCCGTCCGACGCCTGCGACCTCTAATAGCAATCTTTCCAGTGGAGGGGGTAAAAATGTGTTATCACCACACCCTAAACTAGCTGTGTCCCAGGAGTGACGAGGTCAGAGAGACACCAAGCAGCTTGTTGAACACTCTGTATTCAAATGCAAACAAAGTCATCAGTGTGAGGTGAAGATCTGCTTACTTCAGTAACATCCTCTGAATAACACTGGATCCATATTCTGACTTGATGGCGAGAATATCTGTAAATTAAATTGCATTGAATTAATTCATAGCAATGAAAGCTGCTCATTACTAAAAGTAAACAGTGGGGATTTTAAATGATTGGAATCTGGAGTTCCTCAAACACCTTCTGGGCTGGGGTGTGGTATGGCACTCATGATCTTCTCGATTTGGTTGATGGTGGAGGTCCCGGGGAACAGGGCTTTTCCCAGCAGCATCTCTCCCAGGATACAGCCAAGACTCCACATGTCCACACCTTTAGTGTACCTTTTGGAGGAGACGTAGTCTTTCAACAGACTGGTACACTAATAGCAAATTATCCCGACAATTATGAAATCAACTGTCTTTAAGACCAAGCACAAGCAGAGACTGTGGTACGGATACTGATAACAGATGCTCATCACAGTTGATACCTCGTGGATCCCAGCAGGATCTCGGGAGCTCTGTACCACCGCGTCGCCACGTACTCCGTCAGTGCTGGATTCCCACTGTCCTCTTGGATCTGGTTGAGTGATCTGGCCAAGCCGAAATCACACAGCTTGACTACACAGTCAGTGTCCAGCAGCACGTTGGACGGCTGTGGGAAACGCAGGCAAGAGAAACATTCTTCACAAGGACAATAATAGTTTGATTTTCACCCGTCTACAGAGAGGTTAGGACCAAGGTACAAAAACAGAAACTACACAAGGAGTGAAAAGAGGTGGATAGCTGAAAAATGGGGTAAAAAAAAGGGAAGAAATAGTCATCTCTACCATCAGAGGCCATTTTGTGTGGATGTGACAGCAGATTTTCTGCAGACAACTGATTCTGTACACTAGAACAGAATCAGTTAATCGACTAATTGATCTAGGGGGTCGACGAAATGGCCCTAAAATATCGTCACTATCTTTATATTCTTGGCGATATGACAAAATACTGAAAGATATTTTTGGTTCAGAACTGAGAAAGGCTCACAGAATCTTTGGCATTTTTTACAAATAACTTTGTTGTATTACCTCCTTTTGTTGTCACACTACTTAATGTCTTATTTGTTGTAAATCTTTTTTTCTTTTGTAAGGAAACCAGCCTGGTGCTTAAGTTACTTTTGCTCTCCATCATGCTTGTTGTTGCAATGAGTAATTTTATGACGTCACTACGTCAACAAGCTAGAATATTATCATCATCACATTGTAAATTACACCTTTTAATTTACTATGCCATATGAACGATGACTGACCAAAAGTATTAACTAAGAGTAATCTATGAGGACTGAAACTAACTGGTGGTTGCAGCGCCACTTTGAATTCATAAATAAATACCTATTCCAATGGTGAAGTAACAATGAACTTTGCCTGAATTTTAAAGCAACACTTTATAAATTCAACAAAAACATTTAATTAAACTATGATCTCCTCAACCCCACGCGGACGAAGTTTTGTAGTTCATAGTAAGCATACGTGGTCTGTAGTAAATATTGTCTTTTCAAATCAATGTGCGACAAACTTCGGTTGTTGAGGAGAATGCCGAAACGCCGTTTTGCTGTGAAGATCTAGAAATGTTTTGTGGACTACACCACTTCACCTCACTTTCCATCAACAATAGCTCATCAGCAGATTTTTCGTTTCGGTGGAACTTATCCTTTAATATGTGATGTGGTGAGGTACAGGTGTAATGGTGTCATATCAGTTTGATCAAACTAGGAGCCCATTTTGTTCTTGTGATATGTTTGCATGTTCACACAAATTAATTCCCGACTAACACTGTATTATGACGTACCTTTTGGTCTCTGTGGATGACGTTTCCTGAATGCAGGTATTTGAGGGCTTTAAGGAGCTGGTACATCACATAACGTTTGTGGATGTCCTTCAGTAGGGTGCCTTTCTTTATCACTGCATGCAGGTCAGTATCTGATATAATACAGAAAACACAAAAAATATGATGATACTGTCACTGTAATGATTGGATTGCATTCTCAACCGTGATTTTAGCTGAGTTGACTAAACACGCACTCCTCTATAATCACATTCACAAAAGATTCCAATGAAGCAGTGGCTCAAAAACTTAATGACGGAGAGTCACAGTGGAGGTCTGTGCTGGGATGATGATGCTTTACAGTCATGGATTAGACTGCGGCGAGGGGGGAGGCCAAACTGTGGACTCAGCAGTAAGACAGTGCAGCCAGCCAAGGGAAGCAAAACACACACGCACACACACACACACACACACACCTTGGCCTTGTCAGTGCCAAGTTAAACTGCAACGAACCACTGTACCCTCCACTCTTCCCTGTGCTGATCTGTGTGCAGAACTAGGAGCACTCACCCATAAATTCAAAGATGAGGTAAATGTCTTTATCATTCCGTGCTCTGATCACATTTAGAAGTTTGACAATGTTGGGATGATCTCCAAACTCCTGCGCAGAGAACAAGAGAGTTTTTTGAACGACAGAAACCACACAAACACACACAGAAGTCCTACATCGGCTGCTGTGCGGCCGCTGGCAGCCATCGTGTCAACGTTGTGTAAACAGCAGAGAAAGTTTCAACACAGGTTACATAACGGCGGCTGTATGTATGACAACAGCTGATTAAGGGGGCAGTGGCTCAGCTGAAGGTCACATGAATGTAGGTCAGAAAATAAACAGTGTGAAACAGGAGTATGTTGCATAAGGATATAAAGCACACTGTTATCAGCGTGTTCCTGAGACCTGTGTGCGTTTAATACCTGCCTGTACAGCAACTTTCCTTTAGGATGGTAATAAAGTTGTATGAAAACACTAATTGGGGAAAAAGGTCACATGATATGTTGACACTGAGTCTTTTTGAACACCACTGCAGTGTGTCGTTAGATGTGCGCAAGCCTGATTCTGTAGATCATTAGGTCTACAAATTCACTGTCTCAGTCTGTCAGCCTTTATTCCACAAACTAAGAGAATGATTGTGTGACATTTATTGAAGTTAAACACATCTGTTATTGTTACCTGGAGGAACATGATTTCTCTGAATGTCCGCTGCAAAAAAGGAAAAAGAAAATCACAGTTAGGATGTGAACTCTACGAGCAACATGCAGCCATAAACGAGGCACACGCAGGCCTCTTCCTCCTGCTCTATATAATCATTAGCCAAACTCGTCCCAAACTCATGAGGGAGTCCACAGAAACACACTATTTTTAATATGATTTGCTGGATGATTTAAAATGCTTCAGTTTAATTCTTTTTTTTTTCAGGGGTCAAATGCAAAAAAGAAAGGGAAATGTAAGCAGCAGAGATGATGTGACAAAATGAACAAAGCTAAAAAGGTTACAAGACTTTACTGTCACTCGCAACAACTAACACACCTGCGCATCCGTCCTGTTCCTGAAGGCGTCAAAGATCTTCTTCACGGCCACGATCTCACCCGTTTGTCTGTCGACTGCTTTCCACACAATGCCATAGGCCTGAGGCACACACACACACACACACACACACACACACACACACAAAAAAATCACTGGTGACATCAAGTCACCTCCACAAAGCAGGTGGCTTATATTTAGTCAAACATTCACAAAGTTTGAACTTCAAGATGTCAGCCCTGTAAGGAAGAAAAGTGTTGAAAAGTAAATAACACTGATGCAGCCAGAAATGTTGTGATCATTTAGCAGTCCCACTACATATTTTTTCATTAATTTTTAACAGTTATATCCGAGAGTTTCTCTACATAATGCTTTCAAAGACTATTCTATATTTTCATTTTTGATTGATTGATTTATCTGAAGATTATGTTCACGATTAAAGGGGTTCTATGCCAAAATTTGTAGCAATTTACATGTATTAATCACTCTGTCCACCAAACTCTTCATTTCCTATTTTAATGACAAAGAAAAGCAGCAAAACCTTTTCCAGTGAAAACTGACAGAAACCATCAACTGATAATCAAAATAGTTGTAGATGTTTTTTCCTTCTATCGACTAATCAACTAAATGATACTACTCATGTATCTCTTGAGTTTTCTCTTCTTCAAAAACATCAAATTTAAGGACATGGTTCTAAATATATTGTTATTTGTCTTTTAAAACACTTTCTTGGGGCGGCAACTAATGATTATTTTCATTGTCGATTCTTTTCTCAATGAAGTGACTGGTTGTTCAGTTTACAACGTGTAAAAAAAATAGTGAAATGTGTCGATTAGTGTTTCCCGAGATGATGTCCTCAGATGTCTCGTTTTGTCCGCAACCAAAAGATATTCAGCTCACTGTCGCAGAGGAGTGAAGAGACAGGAACATGTTAAAATTTAAGAAGCTGGAATCAGATAACTTTTAATTTCTTTAAAAAATGCCTCCAACCAACCAGCAATTAGCTAAATCAATTGATTTAACTGTAAACAGCTTCTGTGTTTATCGTTGCAGCTCCAACCACGGTGTGTAAATTTGAATTAAAATGTATAAACTGTGCTTATGGTCACCATGTTCCTAGAAATAAAAGGCACGGACATGACCTTCATGTCCTCGATGGCAGCCCCGATTGTGTTGGAGGGGAGAGCCATGGTGCTGATGTAGGCGGCGAAGTCAAGCATAACAGAGCAGGGAGCAGTGACGCATCAGAGCTCGCACAAGGGGCAGCCCTGTCACTGGAGGATCAGATTCACAACAGACTCTACAGCTGTGGTCTCTGCCAAAACCCTGGCTCCAGGGGAAGAGAGTGATGAGCACTCACAGAGGGAGTTTCGAAATAAAACAGTGTCTTCGGAGCTGTAAAAGCACTTTATGTGACTCTTTAAAGCCAGTTAGAGCAGTGCTTTGGCTCCCTGGGGCATCACTGTACAGGACGCCCCCCTCAAACAGGTCCAACAGCTGTGTAACCTGAGTCTCAGCCGGCCTCAGGTATGTCTAGGTAGCCGGTGTGACAGGGGATACGTGGCAGTTGCCACCTGGCCACTTCAAGCACAGCAGCAATTTGTGAGTCTCTGTGGACAGTCTATGGAAAGAAAGAAAAAAAAAACCCAGGCTGTTTTTAGTCTTGTGGCAACCGTAGAGAAAAACAAAAGGGTTTGGACTCTGGAGGGAATAAGTGTCCTCACACATCAGCTGATCCGCAAGGAAAGAGTTTGTCCTGCCAAAGTAAATAAACCCCAGTGCTTACAACACTGGTATTCGCTGAGGACCTTAAGTCTGGATAATTACTGGAATTTCTCTTCAGGCCAATTAAATATGGCTTAAATATGCACAGGTGCAGAGGAGGCTGATACAACATTTTAAGCAAAGGGATCCATGTCAAAGGTGCACAAAGGAGATTTGTTTTCATTTCAGGCCTACAGCTTTGAGCGAATTAACCTCGAATTTTATTAACTCCAGTAAAAATCCACAGACAAACAGTCACTCACCCCTTTTCCAAGCCTCTTCTTGATTTCATACTTAAGAGAAATGTGATCCTCCACCTCAGACACGTTGGCTGATTCATATGTTTTGCTCATTTTCCTTGACAGTTGCTTGTACAGCTCATGCAGACAGCATCACCATACTCTTTGATAGGTCCTCTGCGGTGTTTAAAAAAAACAAAAAAAAACGTCCAGCAAACAGGTGTTGGAACAGCTGATAGCAAGACACAGCCGCAGAATAAACAGCAGAGAGATACTTTCAGTTTGATTAAAAGGAATGTGTCTTGGAGCTGATCTGGAAGCTCACACGCCTCCTCTGGACTTGTGGTCAGACGGCTCCGTCGCTCACCGCTCGGTCAGTCCCTGTCGGCCGAGAAGAAGAAGATTCGTCATTAACTCCACGTATGAACCGAAAAAAAAAGCCCCTTCTGTTTAACCGGACTGCTCCGAATCCTCTAATGTTTGTTCAGGTGATAGTTCGGTCTCGCAGCACAGAGTTTGGATACTCCCACAATGCTGCTGGCGGAGACGGAGAGTTTTTGTCGTTTCTTGTCGTCCTGGCAACGAATACGCTGCCGCCCCGCGTCTTAAAGGAGCCACCGCGCACAAACACTTCCGGGTACAGTCGTCGTTGGCTCGTTTCCACCATGGCCACCATAATTAAAGGTGCACTATGTGGTTTTTGGGGAAGACATTCTAACCAGACGAGGAAGATCTTCATTGACTAATTTGTTCTCATGCCCTAGCAAATGAACAGATTGTCCTGAAAGAGCAATTCAATTTCATACTGTTTCACTTTGCTGATGTCTGGCGGACCCTGCCACCTTTGTACCTTTGAACAGTGTTCTGGGGACCTTATTTTCCTCTGAGAACAGCTTGTTTATTCAGTAATGGGAAAAAAGTATTAACTTCAATAATATTGTAAATATGAACATTTGTTTGAATTAAATAAAATAAATAAATATACAATTTCATATCCGCATGTATTTTGTACTAAGTCTATTCTACACGGTATGTTAAGTTTATCTGTGAAATGCACATAGACTGAAACAAAACCCCAGAATTCACAAGCATAATCATAACATGAATCTAAAACACCGAAAGGACTGACAAACATAAAGCCATCACGACAATGGTCATCTGCCATGCATCTCTTTAAATGTATTTCTATTTCTATTCATTTCTTTTGTTATTTCAATTTTTGAGTGCTTCTCTTGTGATTTTTCATGATTCATTTAATAATTTAGCCTAGATAAATCTCCATATCTATGCAAAATCTGAATATCTTGGCATACTGTTAGCTCATGAATTTTCACCAGGAATCAGTCCAGTTTTGGGTTGTTTTTTTGTATAGTTTTATTTATGCAACTGGTCTAGGCTGCATCATTATTTGTTAATCATATCTTGCATTATTAATTAAAATTATTAAATTATGCAGTGGAGTAAAAAGTACAATATTTCCTTCTGAGTTGTTTTGGAGTTGAGGTACAAAGTAGCAAAACATGGAGATACTTAAATAAAATAAGAGTACATCATAATCATACAATACTTGAGTAAAGTAATTTGTCCCTTTCCACCTCTGCCGTCAACTTTGCCCTCAGTGGTTACTGATCAACACTGGCTAACCCATTAATATTAAATATAACCTCCGACAATAAACAGGGGAAAAAGTAAATGATTCACCTGGAAAAATACAACTGTAAGGCATTCAAGACAATAAGTCAATTTAAGCAGTGAATTTTGTGATCATCACAGCTGGAAAGGAAAAGAAACCACAATCTTTAGATTGACAGATATACGTTTTGTCATTATACTATCAAATCAGACACAGCCCAAAGTTGTTTCATTCCAGCATAGGAGTTAAGGTTAAACTCTGGGTCCCTGAGCATATAATGAAGCTGACATGTATAATCTGCTGAATGCAGTGCACTAGAATTTAATTTGCCCCCTGATAAGTAGATCTGCCTCCAGCTCCCTGTTGCTATAGCAAGTAAATTATATAAAATTAACTCTAAAATCACAGAACGCAATCAAAAGAAAACAATACTTTGTAAAAATAAACAAGGCTAAAAACTGTTAGAAGTAATAAGCAGTGCAGCGAGCAGCCTTTTGTGCGGCTGAACATATTTGGACAATGCAAGGATAAAAATGTTATTTTTAAAAAAAGATCTTATTCACACACAAATGCACAAACACAAATGAAGTTGGAGGTAGATTTTTCATCTTTATTTCTAAAAAGGTGTTACATGCTCTCATTTAAAAATCAAAACTATTATTTACAATGATAAATCTAAATAAATATGTTCTCCCTAATGGTGTTTGAGGGCTGAAACATATTTAGCAAGCAAAATAAGGAGGGGGGGGCGTGTCCACCTCGCTTTTGCCCACTTAATGTGGCCAAACCCTCACTTGGAAATATGGATTACGTATGTTAACAGAAAACAGGGCTACAAAACATACACAAAGAATTTCCTTCCACCATAGTGTCAAATTCATTCATATTCATACTATATTGAAGTGCAGTCTACACATCTTGAAGCTGCATTTATTTTCCATTAACTGACAACACAGGTCAGCTTTTTTTACTCCATCGACAAAAACTATTGTAGAATTCTACAGTAGAAACGTGTGTGATAGAAAAACAAAAGTAACAAATAATGCTAACCTGACCCCACGGAGCAGCTAATGGACAGAATTAGGATACCATAAGGAAAAAAAATATATATTCATCTCCCCAATAATATAAATGCTTTGGCTGTTGTAACCATTTCTTCATGTGCGGACTTTGCCCAATATAATTGTGTCGTGCCTTTTTACTGGTGCTCTGCAAAACTTAAGTATAAAATTAGACCTTTTTGATTTTACAGTACAAAGTTAGACGTAAACTTTTTTGTGAATATACAGCCAATGTTGAAAGTACTTATCACACACGTTTGGCTAGAAAAAGAGGCCAATGGAGCGTCTCACAGCACAGGGCGAGCCTGGTGGGCGAGGCTGCAGGCAGCATGATGTACCAGACACAGTGGAGTATACAAGGCGGTGGAGTTTGGATAGTACAGAACATGAATAAAGAACACAGGATACAAATGGAAAGAACTGGGGGGGGGGGGGATATGAGACAGGAAGCCTGTCCAGCGTAAACCCACTCTCTACCAAAAGCCATGAGGAGAAAGTGTGTTTGGTTTTTCTTTTGTTTTTTTTTAACTTAAGAGATATTAGAGTCAGAACTTTAGATGAATGGGATCAACGATTGGATTGAAGCTTTAGGAGGAGTGAAGGAAGCGGTTGAAGGCATTGTAGGCCGACTCCAGGTCAAAGAGCATCTGGCGCACCTGATTATCATCCAGCTCGTCTGAGGCAGACATGCTGCTGAGGGTGGTCAACCTGGGGAGGAAATAATACACATCAAAAAAAGATGACAAAACTGTCAATGCTTCTGTGCAAGTTTATCACTACTGAGGATCAGTGTAGACACTGAATGCTTAGTAGTTGATTTATTCATTCATCAAATCTAAGTTAAAATTTAAGTTAAACTGGCAATCACCAGCTTTTTTTTGCTTCAGTTTCATTCTGAATTAAATAATGTTGGCACAGTGTGAAAATAATGGCACATTAGATAGACAGATTGGTTCCCTGTACGCTTTGCTTTCAATATGTAATCAGCCTACCCTCTAGGCTTGATTTTTCCGACAAAAATGAAGGTTGCATTGTGGCACAAGGAAAACTCCTCTGTCAATATACAACACTATACAACAGGAGGAGGCATTGTTTTCCCAGGTTGCTTTCCCCATGTAACAGTACAAGAACTGGAATTAAACTCTATACCGCAAAAAGAAGAAAACTTCTGATGGAGGAGGCAAAGGTCAAGAGGGAGAGTGACAGAAACTGAGGTTAAACAAGAGAGTGCCGGTGTTGTGTCAAAAGTCTGAATTTGGAAAGTTGTCTGTGTCCACTTAAGATCCTGCACTGAACTGGAAAGAGGCTTAAAAATAAAAACAGTGTAAATTGGGCTGCCAAGTTTCACTCACCAGAGGCTGACTTTGTCCTTTGCCTCAGAGTCTGGAGGCATGTTGCTCATTCTGTTCATGGTTTCCATCAGTTCCCTCAGGTCTGGCTGGATCTGTAACAATAGAAAGGATTTCGTTTAGTAAATGTTTTAAGTCCATGTAAAATTTGCACACCTTTTAAAATGTTTTATTTACCTCGTCCATGGCCCTGATCTCCAGTCTCAGTTTGTCCATCACAGTGATGAAGAGCTGAGAAGTGGGGTGAGAGAAGCGACAAACAATGACACAAAGCTCAACATATTTTCCAGCCTCTAGTGTCGGCAATAAGAAATGAGAAATAAGATTTATCTTTTTTTTTTTTTTTACAGCCAACACAAACAGGGAACATAGTCTTTGACAGCATCATGCTGTCCATCCACTGACTTTATCAGATGAGTTCAGTTTGAGTTGAGATCAAACTTGGCAGTGGATACAGCTAGCAACATCCATTCATATCCTTCACTGACTGCCCAGATGATGAGCCAAATTAAGTGAAACCACTTCAGCCACTTAGAGCTTGAACTGAAGATACTAAATCATTCTAGAAAAAAATACAACTAAAACAATTTGTAACCTGGCAATCATCCAAAACAAGCCTCCTGTTTGTACTGACAGTTTAATATGATGAAAGTGAGAGAGGACGTACGGAAACTATATCTGCAATGCAGCGGTTTAGGTTGCCCTTGTCATCCTTGATGGTGATTGGCCGATCCTCCTTAATCCTTTCCATGGCTAGTGGGCAGTCAAGCTTGAAAAGAGAATGGCAGGGGTAGTCAGAAGAAAAATATTAAGTCTAAAAAACTGGTAGAACAATTGCACAGTCTATGTTTACAACCAAACACCAGAAGCGAGAACTCACTCTGTACTTCCTGCAGAAATCATCGATGGAGCCCACATCAGAGCCCTGCACCTGTTTGAAAGCAGCCTTATACTGAACCAACAATCTGGAACAGGAAGCGGTGTACCTGAAACAGACAAAAGAAAATACGGTCAAAGTTAAGCCTGGTATTTTTGTCGGTCTTTTTAACAAAAAATATGAACTCAAGTACAACTTACTCATTCGGTGTGACACAGTCCTTGATGTAAGCCTTCTCCAGGGCCTGAAGGGTCTTGACGACAGCGAACAACTCTGCCATGTTATCATACCTTCAGAAACAGGGTTAATAATGAGGTGTAAGAACACGTGATGAATTTCTGGGCAGTGATCTGTACATGTTAGGCTGGCAATTGTTGATAAAGGTGAGACTTACTTTTCTCGTTCTCTTGCATTTTTGTATAGTTTCACTTCCTGAAAAAACACAATTTGATAGATAAAGGCTTTGCAATGGCTAACAAGTAGAATAACACATATTTCTGTATTTATTCCTGGATGCATTTCATGTGGATTGGAACCATAAAATTTGGGGGTTTTCTTCAATGTAAGTAACAGAGAACAAACTGGAAAACAAGAAATAATAGTGTAATGTCATTTCAATAATGATTTTGTCTCTTATATAGATTAAAAGTCATGCTTGCTAAGCCTAACTTGAAACAAAGAAAAGTTTTACTTAGCTTACCTCATATAACTCAGGTTTATTGGCCGGAGCTGTGGGAAAAAATAATACATGCCTTGAGTGACATTAACTGTAATCTACTGTTGAAAGGATGACACCGCAAAATTACCCTAATTTTAGACATTCGATTTGTTTTGTCTTACCTCCTCCCACACCTCCTGTGACTGGTATCCCATGGAACATGATGCTGATCTATCAGAACTGGATCTGAAAAAGACGAATGATACAGTTTGTCTAAACTTTCGTCTGCTCTATGAATACTACAGTGCCCCAAGAGTTTCTGAATTCATTAAAGACAATTTCCAGTTTGCCCCTTTAGCGTTTTATGTGGATACGATCTAAAGAGATCACTGTTGCTTTGAAACACTGTAAATACAACATGTAGCTGCCTAGCCTAGACGGCATACAAGATACTCTGTGTATTTTTTTTTCTTTCTGACACACTTGTTTAAAGCAGTAAAATATTAACCTTATACTTGCCCAAATATGTAAAGCGTGTGGCTTGCTTAGGCAAGAGGCGCGTCACTGTTCAGAGATATTTATAGCACTGCACAGTTCTCAGTCGGGTTAATATATTGTTTCAATCATTATAAGCAGGGGCACCGGAAATTATTCTCAACCTTAGTTTCTTTCGTGTCGAGCTTCCGGGGCAGCTGTCATTTCTTCACAATTCAACTGATGACAACCATGTCACTGTTGTGTCATATCTATGAACAAACAGACTTTGTTCGCTGTTCACATTAGCCCAACCTGGCTACAGCAGCTGAACAATACACTAGCCCACAATGCTTTCACGCGGAGTGTTAAAACTTTACCTCGCTCGATACTCACATTCACTCAAAGAAATGGTTGACACATTGAGAATGAAAGGAAACCTGCTGTAGGCAGTCGACAATCAGCCTTCACAATCTTGTTTTGCCGAACTAGCTAGCCCGAAGTTAGCTTTTGAGGCTAGGTCGTAAGCCACTTCCTTTATGATTTCTTGTGACTGGACCATACAGATACTTTATGGTATATATCTAACTTTTTATCAGTGACCATATATGTGGTAACGGGTAGGGTGTGTAACAATGTACGCCATTTCATTATTATAGTTAAAGCAACGAAATTAAAAGACACTTTACTTACCCTTTCGGCAAACTGCTGTGACGTCAATGTAAACACACCCTTCAGCGAGGACCAGAAGACGTCAAAATATTAGGTGCCCTGTGTGCCTCACTAAAAATGTATTCATTTTAAGATAAATATAGAATAATCAAATATTTTGAGTTGATTTTCGGGCCATTCATATCTACTATTTTAAACGGGCTGTTCCGATAAATAACGGATTTTAAGGTTAGATAATATTTTATTTTTTTCACGCAGTCAATCTTCAGTGGCAGCTCATCGTCAAGGCGCCAGACTCAAACAAACAGCGGAGAGGACGAATTTACGAACAAAAGATAGTTACGCGAGTCAGACAAGTTTCACTGACTGCAAAGGAAAGCTGAACACATTCCTAGGCAATTTCATGAGGTCAGTTCATATATTATATAAACATTTGTATTATGAGGTGAACCGGAGTACGTTAAAGCTATGATTATCAAATACCACCTATAATTAGCTGTTAGCAAGGTTGGCTCACTGACACCAGCGCCAGTCTTAAAGCTTAGAATTAGAGTAAAATTATGGTGTGACTTTAGGAAAGTCAGCGATAGTAATTGTATTTAATGTATTTCAGGTCGGTCCTTCTCTCGCCACCATGAAGAAGACTTCTACATCAGCTCGAAAGACCTTTGCTCAAGAGGAATGTGGTGTGTGGTTGGACACTACGCAGCTGAAAGGAAGAGCTAAACAGGTAACTGGAAACTAGCTTGACTTAATGACCTTGTTTCTACCTCTCAATAAAGCAGTACATGTAATACCTTGCACACAGTATATGATCAAATCACACACTACTACTTTATGACATTCATTTTCATTTATTAGGTTTATTCCTTATGGACAGTGCATATTAAAGAGCATTACTGTAAATATGCCAGAATTAGCCAAGAAGCTAGTTTACCTCTGTGTACTGTGGTCAGGTATAAAGATGGCAACCCAAATCTTATCTGCACATCTCATGTTCCAGAAACGACTCGCTCGTCCCATATCCAAGCTGCTGAATCCTTTCGCTGGAGGTGGCGGATACAATTTTGCTGTGGCACTCAACTTCACTCAGACCAAATTGGAAATGCCAAAGACCAAACAGAGCACCATATCCACTTTCTTCACAGCTCAGCGCAGAGGTAAGTTGCAATTTACAAATTTCTGCTGTCATCAGGTTGTCAAGACACCTCCTTAGGATTATTAACATCTTCAGGTAATTGACGTACCCTCCATATCTTTTGGATTAACATGATGCTTTTTTTTTCTTCCAAAAGTTCTCAATAAGATGTCTACTTCTGAAGAGCCAAACATGGATCCAGTGCTACCTCCTTCATCATCTGACTCAACCACATGTGCACCTGTGACAAAACGGAGACGTGAAATAGATCTTGATTTCGGTAACACTGAGCCTGGTGTTGATCATGAGTGGGAAAGTAAAAATGTTCCTGAAGAAGCAGTGTATCAGGAGCAGACAGCGAGCCATACACCTTCTCAAAAAATGTACTGTGAATTTGAGGAAGAGCAATTCAAGGAGATCCATCCACCACAAAGTAAGAGGAGGCTCACTGTGACCTCCTGTTTGCCGTTTGACAGTCAACCTCTTCCACAGGCGTGGAGTCAGGACCCACTGTTCACTTGTAGCCAGTATTCTGAAGACATCAATGACTCTGAGCCAAGTTTCTTAAACAGCCTCCAAAGTGAGGATGCCTTTGGTATTCACGTGGATGTGGAAGCGAGAACCTCAACTCAAAAATCCTTTAAACATTTTCATTCCCCCCAGGGCGACGAGAAAGAAAACAGCAGCTTTTTGTCCTCTAAGTTGCCAAGAAAGCACTCAACTCTTCCTCAAACTGAACCTCTTTCAAATCATAAATGGGCAAAACCAAAAACCCCATCACCCCGAAAACATATTCCTGTTCACCCGTGGAAAAAGGCTGATAAAAACGATGACCATGATTCTCAGTTTAAATGGACAAGACCGAGTTACTCTCCTCTAAAAAAACGAGAACCACAGCCATCATACACAGCGCCTGATGAGGACAGTCTGGCTGTACTGTTCACCCAGGACTCTGAAGGTTTCAGGGTGATAGCGCACAGAGGCCTGCAAAGCAGGAGTCCACTCAAAGATCAGAGTAACATCAGCACCGGGACAGTGAGAGCTAGTGCTTACAAAGCTTTGGTTGAGGAGGAAGAGGAAGACGAGATGCTCTTTACGCAAGACTCTCAGGGAAATCTGGTGATCAAACACTGAAAGGAACCTGTTGAAACTCTGAGGTCAGTTATTGTCTGGATTTGGATAATTACACGGATACCATCTCTTCCTTAGAAGAGAAAAAATCTGTGACTGTCTCCCTACCTTTTTTCATTTGTATATCTTTTGTATTTTCATCCTTTTTTATGTTGTCTGTGATGTTTCAATGTCTTGTGAGCTACAACTATGTTTTGCAATAACACCAACAAGCAAGCACTGAGGGTTTTGATTTTATTTGAAAAATGATACACAATTACATCACATTTCTTTTTTCATGTAAATTAAAGGTTTTGAAAAGTACTGGTGGCGTGTATGATCTTGTACCTTATGCTGGTGCCATTTGCTACATCTTAGTACAAAATAAAAGTGATGTACAAAGAGACTGAAGGAAGTGCTAGTTCGTGCTACTGTTAGTATTTCATGATGTAAAAATCTTAACTCGATTTCTAAATCAGAGAAATTAGTAGCCAAGTGTTCTTCAATTTTTTTTTATTTTTTTTATCAAGTTGA
Source organism: Acanthopagrus latus (assembly GCF_904848185.1). Classification (NCBI taxonomy): domain Eukaryota; kingdom Metazoa; phylum Chordata; class Actinopteri; order Spariformes; family Sparidae; genus Acanthopagrus; species Acanthopagrus latus. The sequence goes on along the minus strand of NC_051041.1, from coordinate 12,558,665 downwards.
TTGAATGTCTGCTGACATTGTTACATCCATCTGAGCTGACTTGATTATACTTTACATACAGCGTTATGCTATTTGCTAGACTGTGACACCTGCTGTTATTGCAAGAGTATATAGTGAACAGTGCTCCACAGACTTCACTCACTAAGTGCAGCAGGTGCTGCCTGACTACCATGCGCTATACACATGTATAGAGGTAACTAAGATACACTTCATTAGATAGAAAATGCACCAAAATAGTTATACGCTAAGTTAATCATGTCTGCTTGGCCACTGAATTACTGTGCATGTTTTGTACTCTGCAGCCTGTTCTGTAGAATAATGTGTTACTGCTGCTGTGGTCTAAACTGTGCCTCTGAACTCGTACAGTCAAACAAAAGTAAATGTAGTACATTGATAATGGCATTCCAGAAAATATTTTAAAGATGAGTAGATCTAAAAGATTGCTTATATTTCAACAGCTCTATATTCTTACATAAATGCCTTTATTTCTATGGCACAAAAATGTAAGAAAGTGTAGATTCGCTGTGTCTGTGTGGGTGTGTTTCAAAGTGCTAGAGAGACATCATGAAGTCACAGATACAGAAACAAGTGGACTGAAAGCTAATCTGAGTATAAAATCCCTTTTTTTTTAAATATCTAAAACCCATTAAATCAGGTGGACAGAGATTATTTTGTTTTAAAATCAATGGTGATGATGACGATTGGTGTGCTTGTGGTGACAATGCTGAAGCACCAATCAGCCTGCGATCTCTGTGGGCTCTGTCACCAGTTTGGAGCCGTCCCAAACGGTCTTGAACTGCTCCGGCACTGGAAACTCCCTCTGTTGAACAACCAAAAACATCAGCTGTAAAACAAGAACTTCCAACACTGGATAAAAACAAATCCAGATGCCAGAAAGGATAGCGGCCAACACAGCCCACCCCTTTGCCCCTTATCTCAAAACACTCACAAAATCATCTTCTCCTTGCGGTACCAGGATGTTCATCTCAGAGCTCGTGGCGCTGACGATGTCACAGTTGAGGGAGTCCTTGCTCAGGTAGACCTGGCAGCCCTCTGTCTTGTTGATGGAGATGGTGGGAACTTTTCCCAGTACCTAAAGAAAGACATCTTGCAATTACTGACAGGCATGTGTGGCACAATTTGCACTTTGAGGGGACAGTCCACCTCCAAATCAAAAACACATATTTTCCCCTTTTGCAGAGTTTTGGTGATATCGGATGTAGAGAAACTCAGCATCTCCCACCAAAACAATGTAGAGAACTGTTCCTTTAGGTAATAAAAAACATCAAACACATTTTTTTAACAGAAAAATATTTGATAAGTGACTCTTAAATAAGAATATAATATATTGTGTGTCTTTTGAAGTCAATGTACAGCCATCTTGTAAACGTCATCTCACCTGTAACTGAACTGATTTGGAGTTGATGATCTCCACAATCCCAACTACGTTCTCAAACACCAAACCCAGCTTCTTGCAGTTGTCTGGAGAGAGTCCACACATGTAGATTAGAGGAAAACGTAATCAGAGATCATGGATTTAATCACAACGCAAACGTTTTCAATCTGCTTTCAGGCAGCTCACCTACGATGATGGAGTTAATTTTGCCCTTGACCTGCAGGGTGGAGTTGTTGCAGCTGAAGACGTAGACCACTTGCTTCAGCTCCGTCTCCTCGATCACCAGGTCGTGTGCCTGCTCAAAGTTTTCCTGCAACAACAAGGGGGACGGATTGTTTTATCTGTGACACTGGCTGTGGTGGAAAATACCGTACCGATCGCTGAAGAGGGGGTGAATGTTTGACGTACCACCCTCCACTTCTTCCCCTCCAGCTCCAGCAGAGGGGGTCTTTTCTGGGCGACTGCTCTGGGTGAGTTCACGTTCCCCGGAGACTTTGTTTTGACCGGCGAGGCTTGTGAGCGCAGATTGGGGTTCTTATGGGTCTTCTTTTCATCTGACACATGCTTCAGACCTACATGAGGAGAAAACATGTACATAACAAGGATTTAAGAGTCTCCTCAGCACTCACACAACTGGTAAATATTCATCCAGCCACAAACTGAACTCCATGCAGGTTCTGGGTCTTCCACTGAGAAGTCCAACACCTCTATCATTACTAGAAGAACTAAAAACTTACTTTTGTGCAGCATTACATATTTCTAATGTCATAAATTGTAAAAATAAAAGAGAGGAAAATTGCTAAATGAATTTCTTTAATACTTTCTTTTACGATTTTAATGAAATGTCACCATTTTAAAAGGGTGCAATATGTTAGAATTGCTGCTGTAAACGTCTTTGGCATGAATTTAAGACCGCAATTTCTTAATTTTATGTTGATCATTTCAATTTTCTAATGTTTTTAGCTAAAATTCGTACATATTGCTTGGACTTTTCCTATATGGTTCATTTAAGGGTCGCTGGAAATGTGATGGTTATTTCTGATGAACAGTTTCTAGCTGTGATAGAAACTGTCATTTCTAAAATAAAACATGCCTGTCAAACCCACCTGTGTGTTTTGGGGTGCTGCAAGTTAAAGAAATAATTCAATAATTACACTTCCGTTCATGCAAATAGTGTCTCCCGACAACACTAAATCCTTTTTAATTTACTTTATTTTTTTTAAAGGTTTCTTGCATTAAAAAATTCCAAATTTAAGATACTGTATTTAGTCTAATACATTTCCAAATGTGCCTTTAAAATCCGATATATTTGATCCTATGTGTGATCCAGTCTCTTCATATTCACAGAAATATCACCACCTTCCTTGAACCTTCCTCTTCATGGTGTTTCTCCTTGACAGATCACTGTAACCATGTCTATATTTCAGTGAAAGTGCATACCATCTCAACAATTTATGACTTTATGACTACATAACTGAGGAAAAAAAAGTTCTCTGCTATCTTCTCATTATTTTAATCAACGCTCAGGTTCGGATTTAACCCACCTTTAGTGATGTCCATGCCCTGGTTGAGCTGGGCAAACAGCGCCGAGTGCTGGGCCATCGCACCTCCCGCCTGAGGCTGGGAGTCATCATCAGTGAAGACAGGAGGAGGGCCAGGAGGAGGAGGAGGAGGTGGTTGACAGGGAGCGCTCGGGGGGTCAAAGAGAGAGGGAGGAGCGATGGGGCCCTGGAGGGATGAAGAAAGTCAGATATTAGATAGCGACACTGTAATCATGACAGAAAACACAGCGGTGCCAGGTGATCAGAGGAGTGCAGCTGTCGTGACAAGTCTCTCCAGCAGGGGGAGTATTACACAAGAAATATCCTCGAGCATGGTGCCAGTGATTCATGTCATTTACAGAGGTTGGGGTGTCCATGTAGTATGAAGAGTAGAAGCACTTGTAGATGAACTTAAACACGATTCTATATTATTCAATGTCGCTTACAGTAATTTTGAGGCTGTTGCTGTGAAACCATGTTATTTCCCTTTTGTCTGTTTGACGTCATGGGTCACTTCAGAAACTTTAATATCTCCACCATAATTATAAACAGTGGCTGTGGCTCTGAACAGTGTTTCAACAATGTTTGACCAAGCGGAGTGAGTTCATAACCAGGCTAATCTGTCCTGTGCACAGATGCTCTAGTTGTCTGTAGTTCGCCTGATATATCACAGTGAATACCAGCTTTGGCTTAACTGATGAGCTGTGTATGGTAAAAGTGTGTGACTACCACAGTGAGGAGAAGCAGACACACACGCTTGTCTGAAGATTTTGCACAGCTGCCGCGCACACACACACACACACACGCACGCACACACCTATCTCACTGGCTGAACTGTCACTTTACGCGCTCCTGAGTCCAGCTGAGACTACTTGACCTCTGACACGAGGCACATGTGTCGGGAACATCACTGCCGAACAATGCTGACCTGTTACACTAAATGGCTCAGCGCATACCACTGGATTAGAACCAGCAGCGTGTGCATGTGTGCACGAGTTTATGCACGGCTGTAAGTCCGTCTGACTGCTTCTTTGTGTTCACGCCTCTCGCTGCTCGTGTGTTCAGTGTGTTTATTACACAAACATGTTTGTATGAAACAGGAAAAACAATCTTCATTTCATTTCTCATATTTTGGTCAATTTTGTCCACTGTTTGGTTGGCAAATAACTGCGATGACTAAAAAATGAGAGTCTTTTTTTTTTTTTTTTTTTACTGTTTTCGACCAAAGTGAACAGGCAACTATGTATATAATTGATTAATTGTGTCATTTTCAAGCAAGAATTCAGAGTTTTTCTCTGGTTCCAGCTCCTCAAATGTGAGGATTTGCTGCTTTTCTCTGTGTTATGTGACAGTGAACTGGAAGTCTTTGGGTTTTTGGACTATCTGATGGACAAATACGCAATTTGAAGGCTTTACCTTGGTATTTTTAAAGTTGTAGTGGCCATTTTCACCATTTTATGATATTTTATAGACCAAACAATACATTTATTAGCTGAGAAATAATCATCAGATTAATCAATAGTGAAAATTGTGATTTGAAGTCCTGCTTTAGACTGTGCTCATTTCTTTTTTGGACAAAGGTCCCTCAAAATTTATGATTACCGGAGTGCAAAGACTGTTTACATATTCCACAACTCAGCAACACAAGTTGTTAGGAAAAAAACAGCATTCAAGAAGAAAAATCTCTTTTTTCAACAACAAACGTCTCTCTTGTTTGCAATTTAAGCCATGTCTTAATGCGATCTGAGGCATAGAAACCAGGTGGATTGGTAGCATGTGCATGTGTGTTTGCGTGTGAGCGTTTGTAAAGCCACCTCCATATGTCCGCGCGGGCATGTCACGGCATAAGCGTGTCACTAAACTCCTATCTGAGCAGCAGATGACGGCTGCGTTGAGCGGGGAACAGCCCTGCAGTTTAGGTTACGGCGCAGGCGGTGTGTGTACACAGACTCTTTGTCGGGGTTCTCCTGTGAAGAAAAACCTCCATTCAAGTTAAAAAAAAAAAACCATGGGGACCACCTGTTAGTACCACACACTCAAAGCCTTGTAGGCGCACACACTTCAGCTCTGTCGTCTGACAGCAGGGACAACAGCTGACACACACACAGCCACCGCGGCCTCTCGAGTTTCTGCGTGGAGAGAGCAGTTGTTGAGCATTACCTTCAGCGAAGGCTTTAACTGATGGAACATGTTTTAACGTTTTGGGAATACGCTTCTTGTCTTTTATTTCTTGCTGCAATTGAAATGAGAAGATTGACACCACTCTTGTGTCCTTGTGGTAAATATGAGCCAGTTAGCTTAGCTTAGCCTAGCATAGCGCCTGAACAGGAAGTAATGAGGTAGCCTGGTTATTTCTAAACAACTGTGACAAAATCTAAAGCTCAATATTTTTTTTTTGTTTAATCCCTAAATAAACATTAGTGTGAAAACAACCATTGTCCATTTCATGTGGGATTATGTACCAGACTATTTCTTGGCTGGGACCAGTAATTTCCTGGAGTCTCTGCTTGTTGCGGGCTCACTGCTCGGAGCCAGCAAATAATCTGGCACATAATCCTTTGTAAAACATCAGGTTGTCAGGTTGTTTTAACCCTTCATTATTTGTATTGATTAAATAAATTCGATTAATTAGTGAGTTTTAAAGGTGCTGGTAACAGGATTTAGTTCCTGTTGGACAGACTGATGCTAGCTGTTTCCCATTGTTTCCTTGTTCGAGCTGTCAAGTCATTGCTTTCTCCTTAACGTGAAACCTTTAATGCTACTGTCTTAGTCTGGAGATTTTGAATTTTAATGGGAATACTCCTGCGCAGGTTTATGTGCAGCTACCATGTATGGGTTCAAACAGTCCTATTCCGAAAGCGCTTTGGTGGAAACAGGGGTTGAGATGCTGAATCGCAGCGAAGCCTAAGTCAGATTTCCTTCAGCGAGTAAGGATGAGAAACCCTTCGAGCCGACAAGAAAAAACAGGGGTCAAGTGTATGTTGAAGGATTTGGTTTCGAGCCATCATAATCTGTGGGATCTAGTGAGTGTGAGTGCCGAGGAGCCCTGGAGCAGACATCCATAAACAGAAGTGTGTGTGGGAGCGACGGGGGGGTTCTGTGAGCTCTGTGGAGTGCAGCCACCGGAGAGAAGCTCATTCATTCATTCATGTTCTCTGCAGCGGTTTATGTAACCGCCTGCACCATAACTAAAAATGGAAGTGGACGCAAAAAAAGTTGGAGTTAATTTGAGCTCTGATGTAAAAATATCGAAGTCTGCGAATGGAAACTGGATGAAAACACAGCTAAGATAATAAACAAGTTGTCATGAGAGTAATTTATTGTTTTCAGGCAGGACGGTGGCCTAAAGTGCAAACGTGCGTCGTATTCTCATAGGAGGATGGTGTAACTGTGATAAATAACAAATGTGCAGATGCACGTTGTACTCACACTCTTACTCCACACCAGTCCTACAGTGTGGTGCTGTTTGATGAACGCCTGCATCTCGGTCCAGATTGACAGGTAGGAGCGCACCCAGTCTACGTGACGTCTGTCGCTGGAGGAAGACGGGAGGTCGGTGAGAGGGAGAGGCAAAGATACGAGATGGAAACAAAGGAGGACGAGGTTAACTCATGACAGTTTCACAATTAACCTTTTGGCAAACCTTGCTGCAGTGATTTATAAAATGTAATGTATTATTTCATCTATTACAGGCAGAAAGCATCCACAGAAGAGGGAGTGTTGGGACACCAGAGAAGCAGCAGGGAGATAACAGCCAGAATATCTTCGCATCTAATTCAGTGAACTAAGGGTTTGTTTCAGCTAAACCTGAGTTAGTGATCACAGGAAAAGTGGTAAGACGTATTTTGAGTTTTTGGGTTGAGTGAAATGTGTCTTACTATGATAAAATGACTGTTTCTACAGATGGAGTGTGGTGTCTTTGGTTGGCGGCTTCTCGTTGAACAAAAGGACATGATTCTTTAACAAAAATGTTAATGGAATGATGTCCTCTTTAGGGCCAATTCTATCTGATGACTTTGGCTTACAACAGATATATTGTATCAGACACCATGTTGTCTGATACGGTAATATCAGGGGTAATTTACAATTATTAAATTTCGAGTGAAGTTGAGTATTTCAGCGTACTGTTGTCACTTTGTTTATCGTCAAACTGTAAACTGCTTACTACTACTGCCTCTGTTACGTTATCTGAATCACAAGTATTTGATAGCTGCGCTCATTGCAAAAATGTGTGCTTATGTTTATATTCAATGTATACGAGCATAGCAGCCGATGTATCAATATTGGATTTCTAAAAATCCCTAATATCATTAAAAAAAAATACATTAAAAATCCAGTATGGGTCGGGCTCTGGCCCTCATACGGGTCGAGCTCGGTCACGTCATATTTCATATCTGTGTGTGTAGAACAATGACGCTCAACTGTCATCTACACTGTAAATGTTTATAATTAGGATACCATGGTAACAACTGTGTGACATGGTAGCACAAACTCAGCGCTTCAGCTGGCGTTAACTGCGTCAGACCCGGGTCGGGTTCGGACAAAGTTACCCATTAAATATAACCGTTAAAATCCCTCTAATTCAACTGCATTACAGCTACGAGATACTTTATATACTATATACTATGTATATATATATATATATATATATATATATATATATATATATATACACCTCAAGCAAGTTTGAATAGTTTGCTTATTCACTTTCATACCGAACAGTAGTGGCTGTCCGGAATGTTAATGACACATATATATATAAATTCATACATTTCCACAAAAACAGGATCGCGCTTCGTCCACGAGCTTCGGTTTATCCTTCAGTGACAGGTGCACTTACTGTGAACGGCCTCGCAGATATACAGTACTTACGTTTCCTTGTAGTCCTTCAGCACTCTGTTGGTGTAGAAGGTGGCGGCATCGTTCATCTCCTTCACGTACGGGCCCGGCTTCTGACTCTGAGGGAGACAAAAAGCTTCATTACAAATCACTTATGTCATTGTCACTGCGAGCTCTTATGCAGACCTCTGGGACGGGCATACGACCATCAGTGAAAAGCAGGAAAAGCTCACAGCGACAGAGTGAGGACCTGAGGAGGAAAAGCGCCCTCGTGACAGGAGCGAACACTGACCAGAGCTCCGGGGGGGGTTCTACACAAGTGGAAAGGCTTTGATCTTGATCTAAATGATATTCATCCCCAAACTTAGAAGAAGAGATTTACTTCTGACGGGAAACAGATCAGGGAAAAGACAGACAGCGGGACAAATACTGTATGTTGTTGAAGGGAGAAAAATGGTAAAAACAGTCGGCGGTGCTTATGATGCTGTACTCATCAGTCTGTATCCAACATTGGAATAGTTTCTATGTGTTTAATTTGAAGACTCTTTGCTTCCAAGGTGGATTTATTTAAAGGATGAAAGTGCCAAAGAATCATGTTTACTACTTGAGATTCTATTTACACCATACAGGTACCACTTCGGATTTTTATTTACCTTGCGTGACTTTTTTATTATCTCTCTCTCTACATGTGACTGTGTGCTTTTTTCTAGTTTCTCAAGGCCGACACACATCATCTTGTGAGTGTTTCCCCGTGTGCGTTTCTGTTTTTTCGTGTGCATATTTGAACTCTTCCTCACCACAGCCACCCAGCCCAGAGCGGGGATGCTCTCGCTGACGGCCGACAGGTGATTGAAGAGGCTGCTGCCGCGCTTTCGTTCTCGGAAGCTCTGGATCTCCTGGATGTGGTTGGAGATGGGCTTCAGCAGGTCCTGGAGCTCCGTCTGCAGAAGAAGAAGAAGAAGAAGAAGGGGGTGCAAGAGAAAGGGAGAATGCATGAAGATTAAAGATCTGTAGGGAGGTTTGGTGCCATACATCCAGAGTGGATAACTTCCTTAACATGCAGAATTTAACAAAACATGTTCCGGATACTTTTACAACCCCAGTGCCCTCAGCCTGCCCACCTAGCCAACTTTATTAGCCAGAGCCTTTTTCCATCAGAACGTCCAGATCTCAGCGACAGTATAGCTCCCCTCCCAGCTCTCGGCTCTCTCGGCTCTCCCCTCCCCATCACTCCATTCCTACAAACATTCCTCGGTTCATGGGGAGATCCCTCTGGCCTTGTAAGGCATACCGCTCCTCCAGTGTTTACAGTTTACCTACCACGCGCATGCACTCGCTTAGATTCAGGGACACTGGGTGCAAGCTTTCTTGTTATGATCTGCGAGCGAACCGGCTGCTATGAGAAACATTTATTGTTAACAAGCTGCGGTGTGAGGAGGTGAAGAATAAACTGCGGGACAGCGCTGTGTTGTTGAAGTAGCACATTGATTACACGCACCGAGATAGTGTGTGTGTGCACATAAACATATCTGCACTCATTTTTGTGCATTTTTCGGTTTAAATGGACACCGTATTTTAAAAGAAAATCACGGATTTCTGCCCCTGTAATTTTCTGCTTGCGTGCATAGCAGCAATGAAAACAGAAGTGATTTTTCTCTCTTTTTTTTCCCAAACAAATTCTTCCCCCAATCAGCTGCACATGATGTCCATAAGCTGAGATAGACGCTCCTTTCTCTGCTCCTCGGGCTTCTCGCTCAATCCTGTGTGAAACCTGTGTGCGAGCCGCTCTGAAGCAACATGTCTCCCCCTTCCAAAACAGATCACGCACTAGCAAATAGAAGATGTGCTGTGTTGGTGAGTTGGACAGTAACGCAAATTGGTAAATGTAATGTAAATGATGTTCTCGCAAAAATCATATTAGGTGACTGTTCCATCAACTCTCTTCCTCCGTATTCAGTTTGCTCCTTTGGTTATCATTGTTCATCTGTTATGCTGCTGTTCCACAATTTTTTTTTTTTTTCAAATTATCGATTTGTTGTTTTTGTGTTGTGTTTTCACCAATAACAGAAATAGCTGTAGATCTGACTAACTGATTAGCCACCAGCCATTCAACTTATGTGAATATTAATAAAGAGCAAGGACAAGTCCTCCAACGACTGATTGCGTCAATACGAGATGTCAACAACAACAACGTCATCACGTCTCCCACTGACAGCATGACTTGACATGACATGACTGATTTTGGACTTCCGCTCCTTCTTTCAGGCTGCACAGTGATGAGATAGACAGATTTATGGGCTGAGACGGAGCAGAGGGAAGAATGAGAGGGTGCAGACAGGACGCCTTTCGGAAAGAAAATACTACCAGCTGTATTCCCACTTGCACCGTAACCTGTAAATGTTCCGGCAAATTTACACCTCGGCGTCGAGTCAGAACGGGAGCGAGAGTCAACATTTCCATGTAGGACCCATCAGCGACTTGCCAACAATAACAGCTACGTTCCTACTGTGAGCAGATAAATCTACATCGGTGTGACGTATGGCAGTGTTACATAGATCACAGCTCAGATTGTCCACGTGATGATTACACTGCGTGGAAATCAAACCAAAAACACCAGCAAATATTGTGCTATACCATTTCTTGTTTTAAAACAGCTATGAATACAAGAAAAATGTATCATATGTCCTTTTGTTGCCATCATTAACATTCAATTTAAGGTATCCTTCTCAGCTTAGCTTTCAACTCTGTGGGAAACGGGCTTCATTGCTTTCTTGTCTAGACTTAGATGAGAAGACTCACACCACTTTTAGGTCTTTACAGATATAAAATACAAAGTTGCATCCAGTAGCTTATGAGCTTTTGGTTCGACTGAAAAAAAGACCATTAGATCAAATGCTCTGTATTTTGCAGTATACCAGAGTTTTTACACAAGTAGCGATGCTTTTACGGCAACAAGCCACGATTGTTTTACGGGGGCAACTGTCGCGACGGAGCAAATGATATGCTAGCACGGCGGAGCCCGATGGTGTCATGCTGTTGGCGCGATCACTGTCACTGCCAGACGAGGGCAGACAAAGGTTCCCCACTGCAGGTTTAATTCAAATCAAAGACTTCCCGAAAGCAACTCTTTAAAGTCACATAGCGTTATGAAATGTAATCGCTTACTGATGGCCCTCTGAACTACACACATCAGAACTGAGCTGAACAAAAACATTTGAATCAGCAAAGTGATTAATAATTTGCACCGCCTCTCAGCCAGTTTTTAGTCTACTACAAAAAAAAAGCTCGAAATGCAAATGCACATACAGTATGACTACATGGATGGGAAGCCTGAGGCGGGCAGACAGACAGAAAGGGAACGAGCCGACGGACGGATCAAAAATGTCGGCTCGCATTATTTGATGGGCAGCGAACGTGCTCAGTGTGTTACAATAGCACAGCGTCCAAGCCTTGACTTCCTATACAAGCAGTGGATCAAAGGTGGAGAGCGCCGGGCGACAAGCCATAGGAGGGGTTTTTTTTTCTGAAACTGCGAAAGTCCGCGAACTGCCAGAGCCAACAGCACAGACACGAAAAACACACACGCGCACACATCAAGTCAACAGGCCAACTCGAGGT